>NC_057800.1:108102851-108103521 GCF_018294505.1 Triticum aestivum | reverse complement strand
TGCATCAGCAATGGTCCGACCAAGATCATCAACTGGATCATCACGTGCCTCTTCTTCACCTTCCCCTTCACCTTCAGCATCCTCCATGAAAGTATCACCGAAATGAGCAAGATAGCTTTCATCGATGAAATCATCCCCTTCTTCATCTTCTTCCATTATAACCCCTCTTTCTCCATGCTTGGTCCAACAATTATAGCTTGGCATGAAACCGTGCCGAAGCAGATGCATGTGAACATCTCTTGAGGAAGAGTAACCCTTCTGATTCTTACAGATAACACATGGACAGATAACAAAACCCCCCTGCTTGTTCGCATTAGCCACTACGAGGAAATCTTTCAAACCCGTAGTGAACTCGCCGGAGAGTCGGTTACCGTACATCCATTGCTGATTCATCTGCATTATTATAATATAAAATATATAATTAACCATCATGCATTTGTTAAACTAACTAGCTACAAATAATATAAATTAAACAATGAACTGCACACATGCATATTTTATCAATGACACACATGCATGAAAGGTTCAAGTTGCTAACCGCGATCGAGGAGGAAAAAATAAATGAGGAACCTCAAGTGTGGCTCCAACACTTCATATCATGTTTGTTTCACCCTCTTAGGGCATTTCATCAAACACCTTGTGTGCATAAGAGGAACCAAAAGCAAACCTA
>NC_057800.1:108055572-108102220 GCF_018294505.1 Triticum aestivum | reverse complement strand
GCCAGGCCAACCGCGACTAAAGGCCTTTGGGCACCTTTAGTCGCGGTTGGCCTGGCCAACCGCGACTAAAGCCCGCGAGCGCCCTGGGCCCAGGCATTTGGTCGCGGTTCATCTGCCGAACCGCGACTGAAGACTTCATTAGTCGCGGTTCCTACAGTTTCGCGACTAATGAGGCTGGACGGAAGCCTCTTTTTCTACTAGTGGGTCATCCCCGACAGTGTACATGCCCACAGGTAACGGCGTGGTCGTCGATGGTGCCGCGGCCACCAGGGTCCCATTCGTTTCGGCGGCGAGCGTCATAGCCCTGTGCATATAACAGTTGCATCTAGGGCAGACTCTGTTACGTATCACCGATAGATATCCACAGCTAGTGCCTACGCCTGGGTAGGCGCCAGTTTTACGGCCTTCACATGTGTAGAAGGTGTCAGTACCGTTGCTGAGTTGTGTGCCCAACAGCTGCTTTAGGAGGGGGATCGTGGCCGGGGTGACGGCTGGGCTAAGGCGCAACTCCTTGCTCTTGTAGTTCGCATCTAGCTTCTCCACGCTGCCGAGCACGTTGCCGATCCAGCCGACCATGCGCTCCTTGGTCAGTAGGTCGACTACGGTGCCCAGCGGCAGGGACAGGAGGCCCGCGAGGAACTCCACGACGTCGCTTCCATCCTCGGCGAAGCACACCTTCTGGGCCTTGGTGTCGATCATGACATGAGCTTCATCGACAACTCCATAGTAGGCGTGCTATTCTGTTGTAGTTAAATTCAACCCTTCTAAATGAGCAACGTTAATTGACAAGAAAACATGCATTTCTGTATCATCGAAAAGAAGTTAACTTTTCCAAGAATTAAAGCAGGTGGAGCAATACCATCTTTCTAAACTGTAGCACAAAGAGATCTCCGTGTGAGCAGACAATTTCAGATTAGTGGATAATATCAAATGTAACCCACAGGCTATGTACAAACCACGCAACCAATACCACTAGATAAACATTTTTTAACTACAAGATTTGTTGGAAATTTTATATTTCATTTATTACATATAAATGGATGCTGTAATGCATATATACTATTAAATGGTTTAGATTGTAAGAGTTTAGACTGGGGCGGGGATTGTAAGAGTTTTTCAACGTGCTTGTATGGATACATGTTTGATACTGCTAGTGTTGTTAGTGCGTGATTGTGTTGTTGTCCTAGTCCATATGATCTAAGCCATTCCTAGCTAGGTTAGTTAGTCTCACTCGTGTAGATGGGTATATATAATATTTTCCCTAGTATAAACTCTTACATGGTTTCAACCTCTTTCTAATTATTGTGATACTCGTTTCCTCGCTTCCACACGTGCTAACCATGGACAACGCATCTTCCATCTCCTTCGGCGCCAACACCAACCCTCCCCCTCTACCCTTGCAACCCAACATGTGCCCATCCAGCAACATGCTCCTGTCGTCCTTGACCTCCATTAATCCAACTACAATATGGACTCACCGACCACGTCGAATGCTCCGTCGACGGCCGTATGCGCCTCGTCGTCCTTCACTATATATCTATCAACTCTTGCATCATCAACTAGGTGTATACACCCATCTCCTAGGAAATCCTCGACATCATCATGAAGCCTGATGAGACTACTTACTTCCTCTGGCTTGTCGTTCACAACCTCTTCCTCAACAACCGTTCTCATCGTGCAATATATGCCCTCCGCAAATTATACAATCTATACCAAGGTGGTCTCTCTATCACATAATACTGTAGCAAGCTAACTCATCTCACGAACACACCGTGATGCATGTCGACTAGAACATCAGGAGCGAGGGCCTCGTCCTTAATTTCGTCAGAAACCTCAAGATCTAACTTCAGTATGTCTGTCACCAGCAATCCCTTGCACAGGTTGTCATCCTTTCTAAATTGTCGTTCCCTCCATGCCAAAGCCCATGTTGGCTCATGCAGTCCTAACAACTCTAGCATTGAATTTTGGGACAACATGAGTCGCCATGGGCATGGATGTGGAGGGTGGATTCGTCCTCCGTGGCGTTGGTGTGGGTGATGTTCCGCTCCTCTTGCTCGAGGAAGGATGGCGGCCCACGCAAGGACATGTTGGTGGAAGACTGATTGAAGCCTGACTTTAGGTCAGTGATGACACTGAGGACAATGCCCTCATTGGTGTGTGGTAGCCGATGATTTTCCGAAGAGTGTCCTCGAGCTACTTTAGCTTGCTACAGTATGTCACAATGGAGAGATCACACCTTGATATAGACTATGGAATTTGTGCAGGTCATAGATCCCTTGATGAGCACGGTCACCAAGGAAGAGGTTGTGGACGACAATCCGGGCGGAGTAGGTGGTGTCATCGAGTTTGACAATGATGTCGAGGGTCTCCGAGAGGAGGAGGTGGTGGTGTACACCCAATTGACAATGCATGAGTTGAATGATGTCCAATCAAGATCGACGAGGCGCATGCAAGCATTGGCGGAGTCGTCGATGTGGTTGGTGAGCGCATACATGCGGAAGACCATCATTGAAGTTCACAATGTATAGTTGGATTCCTGGAGGTCGAGAATGATAGGAACATGTTGTCGGATGGGAACTTGCCTGATTGCAACGGTGAAGGGTTTAGTGTTTGCGCCAGAGGATACGGAAGAGGCGCCGTCCATGGCAAGTAGGTGCAGAAGTGAGGAAATGAGTATCGCATGATTTAGGAAGAGGCTGGTAGAATGTAAGAGCTTAGACTAGGAAGAAGGTTTTCACACTATCAATTGTATTGATGGTGGGGGGATATATACCCATGTAAACGAGAGAGTGGTAGCCAGCTAACCTAGCTACAAAAGGGTTAGATTATAAGGACTAGGACAACAACATGAACTAACAACACTAGTAGCACAATGTGTTCATATGCACATTGACAAAGATACACCAGGTATAATTGAATTTTCTATTAGGAACACTAATTGCAAAGATATCCACATAGTTTGGAACTTAACTGCACAAAAATTTACAGAGTTAAGGACATAGTCATTTGCCCTAAAAGACTTAAATCCTAATTTAAGCCTTTGAGACCTTAGGAGACCATTAAAACCCAGAAACCTCAAGACCAAATATAATTAATTTTAATCTACAACCTTAGAAACCTAACACTACATTGATTAACAGCTTGGGCAATTCCAGGGTCGGGTTTTCATGCCAATTCTTACACCACATTTGGAATATTTCTTGGTAGAATAGGGCAAACTTCTTCAGTTATAGGGGTTTCTCTTGTCTTAAACACTCTTCATTTGTCTTAAACACTCTCTAAGAGTAAGCACGAGAGTGTTTAATACAGTGTAGTGTGAAAAAGTCTTACATTATGAGACGGAGGGGTAGTTATTAGTTTCTTCCTTTCTTTTTTGTACCAGTAGATGAATGTTGCAGCACAGTGGAAACTAGAACTTTGCTTTGGTACACCCCATAGAAAAGTTTAGGGATTTAGATGCAAATCAAAGGTGAAGATTAGAATGTACCTCTTCAATTAAAAAAGGACAATATAGTCTTTTGTATCCAAATCAATCCATTCAACACGTTTGATCTGCAGGCTAACATGATGATGGCCTTTTGTAGAAACTTTAGATTCTTGTAAACTTTTAAGAGGGGTGTACCGAAGCAAAACTCTTATAAAAAATTTAGTAGAAAGATGCAGCAGAAACATGGGGCACAACATATGCATCATAAACATGGGATACAACATATGCAGCAGTAGGAAAAGACGACACAAACTAGTGCACAAATGAAGCAAGAAAGATAATGTACGGAAAATGCAGTAGAAAATATACATCACAAAAATGCAATAGGAGCTAGAGTAAAGATGCCGCAGAAAAATATTGTAAAGAACTACAATACAGAAAAAACTCGTGAAAACATATCAAAACGGGGTGTCTAGTTTAAAGTTGCCTTCAAAACAAAGGAAATGGTCAAAACGTATTTTGATTTGGACGATCTTTTGAGAGAAAAAGACTTTCTGAAGTCCGGAAATGGACTTAAACCTAAAAACTGAAAGCCAGCATGCATGTTATTAGCAAAACACTAACTATATTTACTGACTACTGGGCATATATCATTTTGTTTTTTCAGGTGTGCATGGCAGTCTTACCGAGCGAGCAGCAGCCGCCGCCTCCCCGCTGAAGACGAAGTCGTCCATGTCACTAGTCGTCCATGTCACTAGTCACAACGTGTCCGCTCGCAGCTGCGGCGTATTGGCGAGGAGGATTCATTGTTGACATGAAAGCAATCTGGAGTCAGGGCGACGGCTCGAAAAGGTCAACGAATACAATGATTACATGGAGATTGTTCGAAATATCAGCTTGGGTCCCAAAGTGTATGTAATCTAATGTTAAGTAACGACCGGCGGCAAAAAATGGTTGAGACCAGATCTACTTTACGTCTTTGTTTGTGATGCGATTCCGATAAGAGATTTCATTAAAAACGAGTTTGGAAACAAAATTCACATAGTAGCTAAGGATCGAGTTAGTCATGCAAAACAAATCACGCAGCAGAATCACTGAATCAGGTAGGGCAGATTTCAATCGTCGCCTGGCGAGGCGAGTGCGTATACGATGACATGGAAATGAAATCGGAAGAAAGCAGAAGGTAGTGGGAAGGAGATCGATGAAGTCGCTCACATTCACAGCGTCGCGCCGGTCGCCTTTGGAGCCCGCCGCTGCCGGTTGCCGGCGAGGAGAGAGAGAGAGAGAGAGAGAGATCGGTAGGGGTCAGGGCGACGGCTAAACGAGGGTTTTACTTTTGCCGCGGCACCTGCACGTGAATGGCGGGACCTGTTGGGCTATTTATGGCACTTGGACTATTTCTGTAGAGAACTAATTGTGGCCCACTAAAGGCCCGCACCTCTTGGGCCGAGCTATCCAGGCCCGTTAATACGGCCCATCTGCGGTTTTCCCGTGTAGTATTCCCAAATCTCTTTTCTACTCAGTCTGCTCTGGAAGAAGCCAACTGACGGAGCTGTTAAAGTGAATGTGGATGCGTCATTTCATGCAGAAACTTTGTCAGGAGCGCGCAGAGCTATAGCTCGTGATGATCGGGGCAAATTTTTGGCAGCTGCAACATGTGTTCTACCCCATGTCTCTAATGTTCACTCAGCAGAATTATCAGCTGTTTGGAAGTGGCTTAACTTTAGCAGCAAATCTGCGTTGTACTAAGGTCATCATAGAGTCTGATAGCATGGTGGCGTTGGAGGCAATATCTGATCCAAATGCTTACATGGGAACTGATGTTCCAATCATTGCAGAGTGCTCTCTTGTGACCATGGAGTTCGCTAGTATCGCCTTCGGTTATTGTAGCAGAGAAGCAAATACTGTGGCGGATGCATTAGCAAAACATTGTTTCAGCATTAGTAGGTCTGAATCTTGGGAATCGAATGTCCCTGACTTTATTCTCGCACGCTATGTAAACGATCTGGCTATTATTTAGTGAATAAAGTTGCTATGATAAATAAAAAGTGTTCAAAAAAAAAAAACTCAGTCTGCTCAATACTTCTCACAAAAAAAATATCAGTCTGCTCAAAAAAGGAAAATCTAACATATGTAAAAAAATCTCAGAAAAAGTTTTCCTAATTGCAAAATGAAGTTTTTTCGAAAAGGAAACTCAAAACGAGGTTAAAATGGAACCGTCTAACTCCAAAATGTGCGCAGCTACGCACTCGTGTTTCATTGCGACACCCACTGTACATGTTAACAACTGCAAAATCTTGCTTGTCATGGTTCTGGGGCTTTTGCTCATGGAGCTATTTTTTTCATTACTGGCTCGAGCAAGCACCCACAATCGGTGATTCACAAATTGATGTGATTTGTTATGCAAAAAAGCAGAGTTCTATTACAGTTCCTACTAGAACATGTGCCTAAGTATCCTTCGCGATCCGATCCACTTCTTACAAATGAAGTTAATACACAGGTTTGTCCCTAAACTACCACACATATTTACCCCAGAGCAGCACTTATCAACATCTCCGCAAATAATTTGTGCAACAAAAGAACATGTGTGCAAATAAATACTCACAGGTTGGTTTACTCTTCTACAGAACTATGGTGGGATCACAACAACCAGAAGCAACCAAAGCCTGCGGGACTCCATTATTTCCGCATTAACCAGGCCTGAGGCCAGTTCAAATTGATGTCTGAATTTTACACTAATAACATCAAACAACATGCCTGAGTGCTTCATTCATTTATCCTCTCATAGTTTCTCTGCTTCCCTTCTTCGGAGCAAATATGTCCTCAACACACTCCTGCTCCCATGATTCGAGAATTTCTGATGCTGTCGGCATCTTTTCATATGAACTACAGTTACCAAATGAGTTCATGGAATCAAGCACTTTGTCGATGGCAGATACCTGTGTGCCCCAGTGCGCAAGATTACGATGTTCATCTTCTGAATGCGGACCATGCAGTACAATGTCCCCACCCGACCCAGCTTTGACACCTGATACAGGGATATCAGTACTGGAATCAGATAATTCATGACTACCCAATGAGTCCTTGCAAGAGAGCTCATCCTGTTCCATCAGATTGCTATGTGAACAATTATCTGCTTGAGGCTCTTCAGCGTCTTTCGTCAACATTGTTGCACATTGGGACTGCAATGCTCTTACAAAACCAAGTCCGGGATCTGTTTTGATGGCATCACTAGTACTGAGGTGCCTTATCAGGTCTTTCAACGCATCCACCCTGAATCGATGTGAATTTTGCTGAAGTAGATCGCTCCATTGCTGTTCATTCATCTCGACTGAAGACGCAGACATAGTATTCATGAGATGCAGTGTCCTTGCATGGTCGCTATCAGCAATAGTTTGGCAAATATTTTCAGTGAACAGCTCTACGTCAGGGATTTCTCCTCTTTCAAGTATTGAATCAAGTGCATGCTCCACCAAATAGGGCTGCAAAACAAAAGCACGATGAGTAAATAATTCTGCACTTGGTCACCTTCGGTGCAAGCACACTCCGCGGCAATTCCTAGTAGCAGGCTAAAGGTATTTGGAATGCCCTCTCTTGAGGTCAGATGCACAAATTAGCACAAACTTGAAGAAGATCTGCCAATGCAAATTGAAATAAATTTGGATATGAAAGAAATAAAAACAACTTGGATGATGATGACAATGACGATCATTATAAGGTGGAGTTTCAGGTGCCACATTTCTTCTGGAGAGTACAAACTGTCACACAAACAGGGGTGTAGCCATATTAATATTATTAGATAGCAAACAAATGTTAACTCCATGATGAACACAACTTTACTTTTATTTGTTAAATACGATGTAAAAGGCCATATTTGCACAGATATCTTGAACATATTATCCAAACATGGATCTTAGCTAGTATTGTGTTCAGAATTGAAACGCGAAGTCATATATCTCAGAAAAGGTTATGGGGTAGTAGATAATAAACACACCTTTCCAGCTCTGGATGCCTTGATGAGCAACCATGAATATTTGCTTTGATCTAGATGGTGTTGAGAAAGAGTCATCTGTCTGTATACATTTTCGAAATATTCCCACTGTTGGGCGGATGCAGATGCTTCAAGTATAGAGCTGTATGTATACACGTCTGCTTTAAGTGATGAATGGTCACGGGTATGTGGCTGAGAACTACAAACACTATATGTGGTGGTCTCAAACAAGTCCTTTGCCTTCCCAAACATATCACAGCGTCCATACACTTTTAGCATGACATTTATCGTCCCAATATTTGGAGTACAGTAGTCCTTCATTGATTCAAATATCGAGATACACTCGGAGATATACCCACCATCAAAAGAGGCTAGGATCATGCCAGTAAATGCGAACTCCAGTGGTTTAGTGAGGCGAAGCTGTTCCATCTTCTCAACCTGAAACAGAAAAATTATCATAAGAATATATTGCATACATTTCTTTTCTTTACTCTGAAGGGGAGCCTTGGCGCAGTGGTAAAGCTGCTGCCTTGTGACAAGTCCTGGAAACAGCCTCTTACAGATTTGTAGGGAAAGGCTGCGTACAATAGACCCAAAGTGGTCGGACCCTTCCCCAGACCCTGCGCAAGCGGGAGCTACATGCACTGGGGCTGCCCTTTCTTTTCTTTACTCTCCAAGTCCCCACATGGAGATATTACTCGTGCAATAAGGAATCAAAACAGTAATGCCAGTGTTCTGCGGAAGTAAGATTACTTAATTTGACTCCAGGAAGAAAATGGAGCCAGAGTGGAGATACAAAACAAAACCCGCAATAGAAGAGGAAAGCCGTATCCTCTGTGCTCTCTGTTCTAGAATATATGACGTGTTGGACAAGACATGGTATCCCATAAACAACTTTGACCAAGAATATTCATAGTGTTTAGCTTTGGAAGTCTTATGTGGTAATGCATCATTGCCTCAGCACAACATTTTCAGGATTATTTAAGGTGCTGTCTTTCTCAGTTTGTTTCAAGTTTTAAATTAGTCTCTTACTCCCGCTGTTCACAAAGACGTGTTGTTTTAGAATTTGAGTCGTCAAACTTCCTTAACTTTGACTGGTAGTCTGTACCGAACTACCTAAATTGATTATATTTAGTATTGTACCGATATATTTTTATGAAGGGGAGCCTTGGCGCAGTGGTAAAGCTGCTGCCTTGTGACCATGAGGTCACGGGTTCAAGTCCTGGAAACAGCCTCTTGCAGAAATGTAGGGAAAGGCTGCGTACAATAGACCCAAAGTGGTCGGACCCTTCCCCAGACCCTGCGCAAGTGGGAGCTACATGCACTGGGGCTGCCCTTTACCGATATATTTTTATGTAAAGCAAGTCCAAAATATATATTTCTACTTTATTAGTAAATTAAACACCACCATTTGTGTTAGTAGCATTTGAGATTTTGCATGCCAGAACTCAACTTTCAGCAGATAAGTGCAGCTTGAGGTGGCAAGAACCCCTAGTGGGCACAAATTCATACCTCGTGGCTTTTCCAGTAACAACCAGATTAGCTATTCTCAGAAGATCATACACACATCAAAGATCAGAGCATCTTTTTTCTTCAGCTTTTTTGCCAGCCAAAGAAAAGCTATCACATTTCTCCTAACCTTGGTAGGACATATGGCATGGTTCCTGGGCTGTTTTTCTAAACAAATCTCGATGAAGAAATCAAATCATATCTAGCACAAACCTCAGAAGGCAACACTATTTGACTAGTTACACCAAAAAGAAGAAAGCAGTATGATTGCAGATATAAATGTATACATGATCAATCACAAACCTGTAACATAGCATCTTTCCACCTTCCTTTATTGCAAAGACAGCAAGCTAATTCATAGTACACACTTGCAGCTCCAACGACTCCTCTTTGTTCCATGTCTTTAACTGCTTCAACTGCTTCATTTACTTTCCCTTGTTCCCAGAAGGCTCTTACTAACACTGAGTGCAAATATTTGAAGGTCAACTACATAACTGAAATGTCAAATAACAAATCCAATGAATATAACTACAATGCATGAATGCAATACATCAGATGAAGCTTACTGCAGCGCTACCTTTATAAGTTATCGCTCTTGGAGGTACCCCTTTTCTCTGCATCTTTTCAAAGAACTTCTGGACAAACTCATACTTCTTGGATTTAAGCATGACCTTTCAGAAAGCAGCCCCAGTAAGAATAACAATATGGTAAAACAAATGACAGACTCAACAAAGAAAAAACACCATATTTTTCTTAAATGTGATACCATATTATTTCCTTGAGAGTGGAACAGATTGGACAAATGAAGATATGAGATAAAGGACAGGCATAGGAGGAAGATAAATAACTTGACATAAGGGTAATATTAATACAGGCAGGGCAAAATCAGAGCACTGAATCTCTAGAACAATACAAACAGAGACCAACAGTAAACCAGATGCATGTATTACAGCCTGAAGAGTATCTGCAATAAGACAGGCCTGGCTAACTAACAGTTGTGGTTCCCAAAAACAAACACAATTTGTCAATAATATGTTAAAATATGGTAATAAGTTTTAGCATCGTATCTTAACAGATTGTACCCATAATAATAATTTAAAACATGGTAATAATCAAATAAATTAGTGATATCTTCGTCGAGATATAAATGCCACAAACTATTTCTAAATATGTATACCAAACAAGAATAGAAAAATGTTACCAAATTACCCAAATTTCAATACCAATCATCAAGTAAACAATTTACCTCCATTGCCAAGCCAAATGTCGCTCCTGTAGGTGTCAATCCACCGAATCGCATTTTCTGAAACACCCAAAATACCCCTTTCCATTGCTGTGATAGTACGCAGGCATTAAGAACCTATAAAACCAAAGGTCGAAGTGACAAGACAATCAACTTTTCAACAAGATCAAGACTTCTTCCAAGAGGGAACTAGGAAAAAGGAATGAAAAGAAAAGTTGCAGAAGCTACTCTAACCGAGTTATAAACGAGAACATCCGGCTCCAAACAAGGATCCCAATCTTTGCGCCGCATCATCATTACCCTTTTTGAAGGCTTCTGTCTCATATAATCGATTATTTTAATTAGCTCATTGAGAAGGCCAGCTCTACCAAGTGTAACAGCAATACTATGGTATGCAGCCATATCAGGGTATATTTGAGCATCTCCCTGATGTGAAGCAAGATAAAACGTCTGTGTCAGTTACTTTTTTTTTTTTGAAAGAGGGAAACATACTAATTAATTAATTATGATTATGGGGAAAAAATAAAACTACCCTCATGATGGTGAAAATCCGCAGTGCTTCAGTTGGCATCCATGCTTTCCCAAGGATTGACAGTAACTTTGTATAGACAAACCTAGACATGGAATAATCATATAAGTTAAGTTATTGATATTCCACCATAATTTTGTACCATAAATTATGCTTACAGTGGCTGGAAAGGAGGAAATGAGTACAAAATGAATGCATAAACAGAAAATTACCTGCTTCTTCGATGCTTGTAACTGTTTTCATTGTACACCCACTCGGTAACAGCAACAGCCTGCCTCCAGTTTCCCTTTGCCTCGAGCTCTTTGAGTATTTGTAATAGATTATCTTCATTGTATATTAGGTCAGCTTGTTTCATCATTCTAGTAAGCCTCCAATCACCCAAACTAAGGTCCCCTTCATTGAGCCTGGTGGACAAACTTGTTTACTGAATTTTGGAAAACAGAACACTTCCAGTTCACATGTGACTTGATAATTAAGTATGAATCTCATATAAAAAACATGTGTCTAGCTATGAGATACAATCCATGCTAACTCTATAATAACTGCCTTTAAGGTGCCTGCCCATGGAGCTAAATTGGTCACTTTTTTATCATTCTTTTCCCACCCCCAAGCTGCTAAATGGGTCACAAATCAAGAAAGTCTTGAAAGAGCAAGCGTAAGAAACATCGCTTACCTACTGATCAGCAGCTCAATCCTCCTCTCCTCGTCCCCCACCTCCGAAATCCAGCCGGAGCCGACGCGCCTCTGCTTCCCCTTGGCATCCTCCGCCCCCTCATTTTCTACGTCGCCGTCAAGAAGCCACTGGAATCTGTCACCGCTCCTCTCCTCGAGCATCTTCCGCAGGCCGACGAGGCCCTCCTCGCCGGAGGCCGCGCGCGGAGGGCCCACGACGCCGCGGGCGCCGTGCCAGGGCCGCCCCATGAGGACGCGGTACTCCTCGGCGGCCGCGCGGAAGCGGGCCTCCTCCTCTGCCACCAGCGCGTCCTCCTTCGGCGGCGCGGCGGCAGCGGAGGCCTCCTTCCTGGCGCGCCGCAGCGACTTGCCGGCCTCCTTCTTGCGGAGGGCATGGAGGATCTTGGGCGTCGCGGACACGCCCTTGCGGAGGAGGCGGCGACGCAGCGTCTCGGTGGTCGGGGTCGGCCGGGGCTTGCGGTTGGGACCTGGGTGGGGGGTGGGGGTCGGGGTGGGGTTTTGGAGGTGGAGGGAGAGGCGGAAGCCGGGGGAGGGCGAGGAGATAGCCATGACCGGGAACGCGCGGAATGCAGCAGCTGCGTCTACAGTCCTCCACAGCAGCAAAGACCACTACACTTCAGAACTGGGCTTACAGGCTTGCCTCCGTGGCGGCTGGCCCTTTTCCACATCAACTTCAGCGTTTGTTTGAGCCCAAGCTAGGCCTGTTAAAATTTGGCTAGCCAATACTTTGGTCAAGGTTTTGGTTGCCCATGTTTTGACCAATGTGTGAACTAGAGCTTCCTTCTAGTATGTATGAGGATGAGGAGTGGCTTCGCGATGATGGAGCAAGGAGGTGTGTGCGTCTGCCGACGGGCGTGCGTGATGCACATGCGTGTATAGAGCTTGGTTGTGGCCGGGACCGAGGTCGTCTTTTTTGCCTCGGGCGCACACCTATGGTACCTACCGGCATGGTGCTCAGCAAGCCTCGGCGGTTCGTGTTGCATCTGGTGGCATGGCTTCCGACCGGTGGCTGACAGATCAGGCGGCTGGTGCAGGTAAGTGGCAGCCCGCAACATCGGCAAGATGCGGTTGGCTGTTTAGGCGGTAGGCTTCTTCGACTGCGAGATGTCTCGGCGGTGGTGCTTGCTTGATTTGATGACGCGGTGCGGGTTGGGAGTTTGGGTGAAGACCATGTCTCAGCCTTGAGCATGTGACCAGTGATGGCGACGGTTGCGGATGTCATAGACCTTCTTGGTGGCATTGCCGCACCCCCTCCCTCATGGATCCGGCTCTGGGAAAATCCCGAATCATGCGCGACAGAACGAATAGCGGTGTCTTGGTGTTTGATGATCCACAAGTACTCCCTCTGTAAATAAATATAAGAGTGTTTAGATAACTAAAATAGTGATCTAAACGCTCTTATATTAATTTACGGAGGGAGTATAAGGAATCAATCGTAGTCCTTTCGATAAGTAAGAGTGTCCAATCTAAAAAGGAACAGAAGATATTGATAGGCGTTTTCTGCAAGGTTTTCTCTGCAAATGTTGTAAAATAGTTTGGGTAGATAGTGTGATAGCAAGATAATTGATGACAAGTAACAAGTAAAGGCATCTCCAATGCTAGCCCGTAAATTGGCTCCGACATCCGTTTGTGGACATTGGCAGGACCAGTCCGTGGACACTGAAGCGGGTGCATAGGGCACCGAATTAGCTTATTTGTGGTTGTAGATGCTCTTATACCTTCTTGGCAAGGCATTGCTCATGGGCTTGAACTCTTGAAACGGGGCATCATTTGGAGGGTTGGAAATGGCCAATCAATATGCATATGGAGAGACCGTTGGATCCTGAATGGAGGCTCGGGTAAACCTATCACCATGCAGGGCCGGTGTTGTCTACGGAGAGTGTCCGAGCCGCTGGATGAACGAGGAACGTGGCGTATGGACCTTCTCCAAGAGTATTGTGCCCCTGTGGGCATTGAGCAGATTGTTAAAAATCGAACTTGCACACGTCTAGGAGAAGATGCCCTCGTTTGGGAACTGGAGCGTAATGGTATCTTCACGGTGCGGAGCGCATATCGGCTGGCGCTTAAAGAACGACTCCATTCATCTTTAGTCGCAGCGAGTAGGTGTTGGGAACGTAGTATTTTAAAATTTTGCCTACGATCACGCAAGATCTATCTAGGAAAAGCATAGCAATGAGCGGGGAGAGTGTGTCTGCGTACCCTCGTAGACCGAAAGCGGAAGCGTTTAGTAACGTGGTTGATGTAGTCGAACGTCTTCGCGATCCAACCGATCCAAGTACCGAACGTACGGCACCTCCGCGATCAGCACACGTTCAGCTCGGTGACGTCCTTCATACTCTTGATCCAACTGAGGCCGAGGGAGAGTTCCGTCAGCACGACGGCGTGGTGACGGTGATGATGAAGATGACGATATGACCGAGGGGTGTAACTATGGAGGGGGACACCGCACATGGCTAAAAGAACTTGTGTGTCTATGGGGTGCCCCCTGGCCACGTATATAAAGAAGGGGAGGGAAGAGGTGGCCGGCCCTAGAGGGCGCGCCAGGTGTGGGGAATCCTATTAGGACTCCCCAGTCCAAGTAGGATTCCCCTCATCTTTCCTATTCCTAGTAGGAGAAGGAGGGAAGGAGAAGGAGGAGAGAAGGAAAGGGGGCAGCCCCCCCAACCCTAGTCCAATTCGGTTTGGGCTAGGGGGCGCGCGCCACTCCCTGGTCGGCCTCCTCTCTTCCACCACTAGGCCCATGAGGCCCAATAACTTCCCGGGGGGTTCCGGTAACCCCCGGCGATGAAGCTATGTACCTAGGGTAGGGTCATAGGCCTGACCTATACACCCTCCCCTAGGACACCATCTTAAAACCAGAAGCATTCAAGGGATAGCATCATCCACTCGACTACAAGGCATTCCACTCGGAAGATTCAAAGTCACTCGACCACAACAGTTATCACTCGAGAGACAGAAGACCTAAAGTTACTCTGCACGATAACGGTCGGACGTTTACTTCGTAGACTGATGTCTACTACACAACCTTCTTCTTGTAGACGTTGTTGGGCCTCCAAGTGCAGAGGTTTGTAGGACAATAGCAAATTTCCCTCAAGTGGATGACCTAAGGTTTATCAATCCGTAGGAGGCATAGGATGAAGATGGTCTCTCTCAAGCAACCCTGCAACCAAATAACAAAGAGTCTCTTGTGTCCCCAACACACCCAATACAATGGTAAATTGTATAGGTGCACTAGTTCGGCGAAGAGATGGTGATACAAGTGGTATATGGATAGTAGAAAAAGGTATTTGTAATCTGAAAATATAAAAACAGCAAGGTAACTAATGATAAAAGTGAGCACAAACGGTATTGCAATGCTAGGAAACAAGGCCTAGGGTTCATACTTTCACTAGTGCAAGTCCTCTCAACAATAATAACATAAGTGGATCATATAACTATCCCTCAACATGCAACAAAGAGTCACTCCAAAGTCACTAATAGCGGAGAACAAACGAAGAGATTATGGTAGGGTACGAAACTACCTCAAAGTTATTCTTTCCAATCAATCCGTTGGGCTATTCCTATAAGTGTCACAAACAGCCCTAGAGTTCGTACTAGAATAACACCTTAAGACACAAATCAACCAAAACCCTAATGTCACCTAGATACTCCAATGTCACCTCAAGTATCCGTGGGTATGATTATACGATATGCATCACACAATCTCAGATTCATCTATTCAACCAACACATAGAACCTCAAAGAGTGCCCCAAAGTTTCTACCGGAGAGTCAAGACGAAAACGTGTGCCAACCCCTATGCATAGGTTCATGGGCGGAACCCGCAAGTTGATCACCAAAACATACATAAGTGAATCAATAGAATAACCCATTGTCACCACGGTTATCCCACGCAAGACATACATCAAGTGTTCTCAAATCCTTAAAGACTCAATCCGATAAGATAACTTCAAAGGGGAAACTCAATCCATTATAAGAGAGTAGAGGGGGAGAAACATCATAGGATCCAACTATAATAGCAAAGCTCGTGATACATCAAGATCGTACCACCTCAAGAACACGAGAGAGAGAGAGAGAGAGATCAAACACATAGCTACTGGTACATACCCTCAGCCCCGAGGGAGAACTACTCCCTCCTCGTCATGGAGAGCACCGGGATGATGAAGATAGCCACCGGAGAAGGATTCCCCCTCTGGCAGGGCGCCGGAACGGGTCTAGATTGGCTTTCGGTAGCTACGGAGGCTTCTGGCGGCGGAACTCTCGATCTATTGTGCTCCTCGATAGTTTTAGGGTATATGGATACATATAGGCGGAAGCAATACATCAGGGGAGCCACGAGGGGCCCACGAGGGTGGAGGGCATGCCCAGGGGGTGGGCGCGCCCCCTGCCTCGTGGCTTCCTCGTTGATCCCCTGACGTGCACTCCAAGTCTCCTGTATTGCTTTTTTTCCAAAAATAAGTTCCGTGAAGTTTCAGGTCAATTGGACTCCGTTTGATTTTCCTTTTCTACGATACTCTAAACAAGGAAAAAACATAAACTGGCACTGGGCTCTAGGTTAATAGGTTAGTCCCAAAAATCATATAAAATAGCATATAAATGCATATAAAACATCCAAGGTTGATAATATAATAGCATGGAACAATCAAAAATTATAGATACGTTGGAGACGTATTAGCATCCCCAAGGTTAATTCCTGCTCGTCCTCGAGTAGGTAAATGATAAAAACAGAATTTTTAATGTGGAATGCTACCTAACATATTTATCCATGTAGTTCTCTTTATTGTAGCAAGAATATTCAGATCCATAAGATTCAAGACAAAAGTTTAATATTGACATAAAAATAATAATACTTCAAGCATACTAACCAAGTAATCATGTCTTCTCAAAATAACATGGCCAAAGAAAGCTATCCCTACAAAATCATATAGTCTGGCTATGCTCTATCTTCACCACACACAAAATTTAAATCATGCACAACCCCGATGACAAGCCAAGCAATTGTTTCATACTTTTGATGTTCTCAAACTTTTTCAATCTTCACGCAATACATGAGCGTGAGCCATGGACATAGCACTATTGGTGGAATAAAATGGTGGTTGTGGAGAAGACAAAAAGAAGAAGATAGTCTCACATCAACTAGGCATATCAACGGGCTATGGAGATGCCCATTAATAGATATCAATGTGAGTGAGTAGGGATTGCCATGCAACAGATGCACTAGAGCTATAAGTGTATGAAAGCTCAACAAAAGAAACTAGTGGGTGTGCATCCAACTTGCTTGCTCACGAAGACCTAGGGCATTTTGAGGAAGCCCATCATTGGAATATACAAGCCAAGTTCTATAATGTAAAATTCCCACTAGTATATGAAAGTGACAACATAGGAGACTCTCTATCATGAAGATCACGGTGCTACTTTGAAGCACAAGTGTGGTAAAAGGATAGTAGCATTGTCCCTTCTCTCTTTTTCTCTCATATTTTTTTATTTGGGCCTTTTCTCTTTTTTTATGGCCTCTTTTTTTATTTTTTATTTGTGCTTCTTTGGCCTCTTTTATTTATTTATTTCCGTACGGAGTCTCATCCCGACTTGTGGGGGAATCATAGTCTCCATCATCCTTTCCTCACTGGGACAATGCTCTAATAATGATGATCATCACACTTTTATTTTCTTACAACTCGATACTTAGGACAAGATATGACTCTATATGAATGCCTCTGGCGGTGTACCAGGATGTGCAATGATGCATGAGTGACATGTATGAAACAATTATGAACGGTGGCTTTGCCACAAATACGATGTCAACTACATGATCATGCATAGCAATATGACAATGATGGAGCGTGTCATAATAAACAGAACGGTGGAAAGTTGCATGGCAATATATCTCGGAATGGCTATGGAAATGCCATAATAGGTAGGTATGGTGGCTGTTTTGAGGAAGATATATGGTGGGCTTATGGTACCGGCGAAAGTTGCGCGGTATTTAAAGAGACTAGCAATGGTGGAAGGGTGAGAGTGCGTATAATCCATGGACTCAACATTAGTCATAAAGAACGCACATACTTATTGCAAAAATTTATTAGTTATTGAAACAAAGTACTACGCGCATGCTCCTAGGGAGATAGATTGGTAGGAAAAGACCATCGCTCGTCCCCGACCGCCACTCATAAGGAAGACAATCAATAAATAAATCATGCTTCGACTTCATCACATAACGGTTCACCATACGTGCATGCTACGAGAATCACAAACTTTAACACAAGTATTTCTCAAATTCACAACTACTCAACTAGCATGACTCTAATATCACCATCTTCATATCTCAAAACAATCATCAAGTATCAAACTTCTCATAGTATTCAATGCACTTTATATGAAAGTTTTTATTATACCCATCTTGGATGCCCATCATATTAGGACTAAATTCATAACCAAAGCAAATTACCATGCTTTTTAGGATTCTCAAAATAATGTAAGTGACACATGAGAGTTCATCTATTTCTATAAAATAAAACCACCACCGTGCTCTAAAAAGATATAAGTGAAGCACTAGAGCAAATGACAAACTACTCCAAAAGATATAAGTGAAGATCAATGAGTAGTCGAATAATTATGCAACTATGTAAAGACTCTCTAACATTTAATAATTTCAGATCTTGGTATTTTATTCAAACAGCAAACAAAACTAAATAAAATAAAATGACGCTCCAAGCAAAACACATATCATGTGGTGAATAAAAATATAGCTCCAAGTAAAGTTACCGATGAACGAATACGAAAGAGGGGATGCCTTCCGGGGCATCCCCAAGCTTAGGCTCTTGGTTGTCCTTGAATATTACCTTGGGGTGCCTTGGGCATCCCCAAGCTTAGGCTCTTGCCACTCCTTATTCCATAGTCCATCGAATCTTTACCCAAAACTTGAAAACTTCACAACACAAAACTTAACAGAAAACTCGTAAGCTCCGTTAGTATAAGAAAATAAATCACCACTTAGGTACTGTTGTGAACTCATTCTAAATTCATATTGTTGTAATATCTACTGTATTCCAACTTATCTATGGTTCATACCATCCGATACTACTCATAGATTCATCAAAATAGGCAAACAACACATCGAAAACAGAATCTGTCAAAAACAGAACAGTCTGTAATAATCTGGATCAAACATATACTTCTGGAACTCATAAAATTCTCAAACAAATTTCTGGACGTGAGGAATTTATCTATTAATCATCTTCAAAAATAATTAACTAAGTATCACTCTCCAAATAAAAATGGCAGCAATTCTCGTGAGCGCTAAAGTTTCTGTTTTTTACAGCAAGATCAACAAGACTTTCCCCAAGTCTTCCCAACGGTTCTGCTTGGCACAAACACTAATTAAAACATGAAAACTCAATCATAAAAGAGGCTAGATAAATTATTTATTACTAAATAGGAGAAAAAAGCAAGGAACAAAAATAAAGTTGGGTTGCCTCCCAACAAGCGCTATCGTTTAACGCCCCTAGCTAGGCATGATGATTTCAACGATGCTCACATAAAAGATAAGAATTGAAACATAAAGAGAGCATCATGAAGAATATGACTAGCACATTTAAGTCTAACATACTTCCTATGCATTGGGATTTTGTGAGCAAACAACTTATGGGAACAAGAATCAACTTGCATAGGAAGGTAAAAGAAGCATAACTTCAAGATTTTAAGCACATAGAGAGGAAACTTGGTATTATTGCATTCCTACAAGCATATATTCCTCCCTCATAATAATTTTCAGTAGCATTATGAATGAATTCAACAATATAACTATCACACAAAACATTCTTTTCATGATCTACAAGCATAGAATTTTTATTACTCTCCACATAAGCAAATTTCTTCTCATGAATAATAGTGGGAGCAAACTCAACAAAATAACTATCGTGTGATTGAAAATTAAGATCAATATGACAAGTTTCATGGTTATCATTATTCTTTATAGCATACGTGTTATCACAATAATCATCATAGATAGGAGGTGAGGGAGTCCTGGATTAGGGGGTGTCCGGATGGCCGGACTATACCTTCAGCCGGACTCCTGGACTATGAAGATACAAGATTGAAGACTTCATCCCGTGTCGGGAAGGGACTTTCCTTGGCGTGGAAGGCAAGCTTGGCGATACGGATATGTAGATCTCCTACCATTGTAACCGACTTTGTGTAACCCTAACCCTCTCCGGTGTCTATATAAACCGGAGGGTTTTAGTCCGTAGGACAACATACAGAACAACAATCATACCATAGGCTAGCTTCTAGGGTTTAGCCTCTCCGATCTCGTAGTAGATCTACTCTTGTACTACCCATATCATCAATATAAATCAAGCAGGACGTAGGGTTTTACCTCCATCAAGAGGGCCCGAACCTGGGTAAAACTTCGTGTCCCTTGCCTCCTCTTACCATCCGGCCTAGATGCACAGTTCGGGACCCCCTACCCGAGATCTGCCATTTTGACACCGACATTGGTGCTTTCATTGAGAGTTCCTCTGTGTCGTCGCCGTTAGGCTTGATGGCTCCTATGATCATCAATAGCGATACAGTCCAGGGTGAGACCTTCCTCCCCGGACAGATCTTCGTCTTCGGTGGCTTCGCACTGCGGGCCAATTCACTTGGCCATCTGGAGTAGATCGAAAGCTATGCCCCTGGCCGTTAGGTCAGATTTGGAAGTTTAAACTACACGGCTGACATCCGCATGGACTTGATCGTCGATGGATTCGAGCCACTGCCGAGCGCGCCATACTGTCACGACGAGCATGATCTAGCTCTGCCGCCGAACAGTGCCCTGGAGGCCGCACCCGCATCGGCTTCGACCCTTAATTCAGAGCCAACTGCGCCGATCGAGGATGGGTGGTTGGACGCCGCCTCTGGGGCTGCGATCCCAACGGCGATCGAACCGAACACCAGCCCTGCACTCTGCGAGACTCGTGACTCCAAGAAGCTGGACTCCTCTCCGGACTCCGAACCCTTCGCACCCCTGCTGATCGAATCCGATTGGGCGCCGATCATGGAGTTTACTGACGCGGACATCTTTCAGCACTCGCCTTTCGGCGATATTCTGAAGACACTAAAGTCTCTCTCTTTATCAGGAGAGCCCTGTCCGGACTACGGTCAGCAAGGTTGGGATACAGACGATGAAGAAATTCAAAGCCCACCCACCACCCACTTTGTAGCCACTATCGACGATTTAACCGACATGCTCGACTTCGACTCTGAAAACATCGACGGTATGGACGACGATGTGGGAGGCAAAGAAGAACCACTGCCCACCTAACCATATGGCGTATACATGGTGGACGCACCAAAAGATGACGACGAGGAGCGGAAGGACGCACCGAAGGCTTGTTCCCTCGAGAAGCAGTCAAAGCGGCGACGCAAGCGCCGCCCCAAATCCCGCCTCGACAGAAATAACGATCACACAGACTCAGCGCTGGAGCTGGGCGAACCGCTGCCGGAAAACGGCAATCCGGATGATCAAACCGAACAAACAAATTCTATCAAGGATAATAGTCCGGACGACATAACGCCGGACGGGCGCCCGGACCAGCGAAAGCATCCAATAGGTCGTCAAGACCTCAGACACAACTAATCAAGTCCGGCGCCGCTATTTATACCGAACAAATGGTCACACCCCTATTTGTCAATACAAGGGCTCAACGCGCGCAGACAAGTGGCAATTTCTTCTCATCTTGAATTATACATGGTTTCTTTAAAAACTATCCTTTTTGCACGACAACCTTTTCACCTAAATTCCTCTCTTTTACAGACGATCATCATGCTACACCCGTCCAAGATACAGCACAACGGTGACACAGGCGCAGACGTGCAGCAGGGACCCGCCCCAAGGATTCTTTTTAGATTAAGACCCTGCGTAAACCTTTTTTACTGTCTCTTGTTGATACATATCCACCGTTGAGAAGGATGCTGACGTCTTGGCATGTGGCCACGCCAAAACAATGCACGTACCTGGACACAAGGGGCTTCTTACAAAGGCCATTATTTAGGCCCGGTTTATACCACAAAGACCGAATACCTTAGGGAGTGTTCGGCGTCACGAGTTTGGCCCTATATGCATCAGCTCCGAATCATTGTCTTTGGTCAAATGTTGGGTTTGCCAGGCTCCTGTGTTTTGGTGCCTTACGTTCCGCTTTACCGGCTAAGGTAGCACCAGGAGAACTACTGCAATTGTGCCCTGGTTCATCCGGACGAGCACCTCAGTAGAGAAAGCCGAAAACTGACTATCATGATATAGCGTGAGACTGGTCAACCACTCGATGACCTGTTGGAATGTTAGAATTCCTCCGCCTTAACGAAGGGCCGTTTTCCGGCCAGGCATGTACGCACCCCGGGATCGGGAGAGTGCGGAGCCACCAGGGGCTATCTAGTAGCCCTACTGTCAAACTCCTATGGCTAAGTGAAAGTGTTAAAGCATTATAGTCCGGTTGCCTCGCTTGTTCCGCTATCACCTCCTTAATAGGACCAAGACGTTGGGTTAAGTGTGAATGCGTGTTTTTTGCGAGCACCTCCGCATTATATGCGTGGGGGTCGAAGCCGATGACTGCAATCTTTCAGGTTATACATGAAGGAAATATGCCCTAGAGGCAATAATAAAGTTATTATTTATTTCCTTATTTCATGATAAATGTTTATTATTCATGCTAGAATTGTATTAAACGGAAACATAAATACTTGTGTGAATACATAGACAAACCAAACGTCACTAGTATGCCTCTACTTGACTAGCTCATTAATCAAAGATGGTTATGTTTCCTAACCATAGACATGTGTTGTCATTTGATTAACGGGATCACATTATTAGGAGAATGATGTGATTGACATGACCCATTCCATTAGCTTAGCACCCGATCGTTTAGTATGTTGCTATTGCTTTCTTCATGACTTATACATGTTCCTATGACTATGAGATTATGCAACTCCCGTTTGCCGGAGGAACACTTTGTGTGCTACCAAACGTCACACCGTAACTGGGTGATTATAAAGGAGCTCTACAGGTGTCTCCAAAGGTAAATGTTGGGTTGGCGTATTTCGAGATTAGGATTTGTCACTCCGATTGTCGGAGAGTATCTCTGGGCCCTCTCGGTAATGCACATCACATAAGCCTTGCAAGCATTGCAACTAATGAGTTAGTTGCGAGATGATGTATTACGAAACGAGTAAAGAGACTTGCCGGTAACGAGATTGAACTAGGTATTAAGATACCGATGATCGAATCTCGGGCAAGTAACATACCGATGACAAAGGGAACAACGTATGTTGTTATGCGGTCTGACCGATAAAGATCTTCGTAGAATATGTGGGAGCCAATATGAGCATCCAGGTTCCGCTATTGGTTATTGACCGGAGACATGTCTCGGTCATGTCTACATTGTTCTCGAACCCGTAGGGTCCGCACGCTTAAGGTTTCGATGACAGTTATATTATGAGTTTATGAGTTTTGATGTACCGAAGGAGTTCGGAGTGTCGGATGAGATCGGGGACATGATGAGGAGTCTCGAAATGGTCGAGACGTAAAGATCAATATATTGGACGACTATATTCGGACATCGGAAATGTTCCGAGTGATTCGGGTATTTTCAGAGGTACCGGGGAGTTACGGGAATACAAGGAAGAAGCAATGGGCCTTAATGGGCCTTAGTGGGAAGGACCAGGAGGTGGCGCGTGCCCCTCTCAAGCCCAGTCCGAATTGGACAAGGGATTTGGGGCGCGGCTCCTCTCTCCCTTTCTTCCCCTCTTCCCCCTTTCCCCCCTTCTCCTAGTTGGACTAGGAAAGGTGGAAACCTACTCCAACTAGGAGTAGGAATCCTACTCCTCCTTGGCGCGCCCACAAGGGCCGGCCGGCCTCCCCCTTGCTCCTTTATATACGGGGGCAGGGGGCACCCCATAGACACACAAGTTGATCCACGTGATCGTTTTCTTAGCCGTGTGCGGTGCCCCCTTCCACCATAATCCTCGATAATATTGTAGTGGTGCTTAGGCGAAGCCCTGCGACGGTAGAACATCAAGATCGTCACCACGCCATCATGTTGACGGAACTCTTCCCCGACACTTTGCTGGATCGAAGTCCGGGGATCGTCATCGAGCTGAACGTGTGCTAAAACTCGGAGGTGCCGTAGTTTCGGTGCTTGATCGGTCGGGCCGTGAAGACGTACGACTACATCAACCGCGTTGTGCTAACGCTTCCGTTGTTGGTCTATGAGGGTACATAGACAACACTCTCCCCTCTCGTTGCTATGCATCACCTTGATCTTGCGTGTGCATAGGAAATTTTGAAATTACTACGTTCCCCAACAGTGGTATTAGAGCCTAGGTTTTATGTGTTGATGTTATATGCACGAGTAGAACACAAGTGAGTTGTGGGCGATATAAGTCATACTGCTTACCAGCATGTCATACTTTGGTTCGGCAGTATTGTTGGACGAAGCGGCCCGGACCGACATTACGCGTACGCTTACGCGAGACCGGTTCTCCCGACGTGCTTTACACAAAGGTGGCTAGCGGGTGACAGTTTCGCCAACTTTAGTTGAACCGAGTGTGGCTACGCCCGGTCCTTGCGAAGGTTAAAACATCACCAACTTGACAAACTATCGTTGTGGTTTTGATGCGTAGGTAAGATTAGTTCTTGCTTAAGCCCGTAGCAGCCACGTAAAACTTGCAACAACAAAGTAGAGGATGTCTAACTTGTTTTTGCAGGGCATGTTGTGATGTGATATGGTCAAGACATGATGCTAAATTTTATTGTATGAGATGATCATGTTTTGTAACCGAGTTATCGGCAACTGGCAGGAGCCATATGGTTGTCGCTTTATTGTATGCAATGCAATCGCGCTGTAATGCTTTACTTTATCACTAAGCGGTAGCGATAGTCGTGGAAGCATAAGATTGGCGAGACGACAACGATGCTACGATGGAGATCAAGGTGTCACGCCGGTGACGATGGTGATCACGACGGTGCTTCGAAGATGGAGATCACAAGCACAAGATGATGATCGCCATATCATATCACTTATATTGATTGCATGTGATGTTTATCTTTTATGCATCTTATCTTGCTTTGATTGACGGTAGCATTTTAAGATGATCTCTCACTAATTATCAAGAAGTGTTCTCCCTGAGTATGCACCGTTGCGAAAGTTCTTCGTGCTGAGACACCACGTGATGATCAGGTGTGATAGGCTCTACGTTCAAATACAACGGGTGCAAAATAGTTGCACACGCAGAATACTCAGGTTATACTTGACGAGCCAAGCATATACAGATATGGCCTCGGAACACGGAGACCGAAAGGTCGAGCGTGAATCATGTAGTAGATATGATCAACATAGTGATGTTCACCAATGAAACTACTCCATCTCACGTGATGATCGGACATGGTTTAGTTGATTTGGATCACGTGATCACTTAGAGGATTAGAGGGATGTCTATCTAAGTGGGAGTTCTTAAGTAATATGATTAATTGAACTTTAATTTATCATGAACTTAGTCCTGGTAGTATTAGCATATCTATGTTGTAGATCAATAGCTCGCGTTGTTGCTTTCATATGTTTATTTTGATATGTTCCTAGAGAAAATTATGTTGAAAGATGTTAGTAGCAATGATACGAATTGGATCCGTAATCTGAGGTTTATCCTCATTGCTGCACAGAAGAATTATATCCTTGATTCACCGCTAGGTGACAGACCTATTGCAGGAGCAGATGCAAACGTTATGAACGTTTGGCTAGCTCAATATGATGACTACTTGATAGTTTAGTGCACCACGCTTAACGGCTTAGAATCGGGACTTCAAAGACGTTTTGAACGTCATGGACCATATGAGATGTTCCAGGAGTTGAAGTTAATATTTCAAGCAAATACCCGAGTTGAGAGATATGAAATCTCCAACAAGTTCTATAGCTAAAAGATGGAGGAGAATCGCTCAACTAGTGAGCATGTGCTCAGATTGTCTGGGTACTACAATCACTTGAATCAAGTGGGAGTTAATCTTCCAGATAAAATAGTGATTGACAGAATTCTCTAGTCACCATCACCAAGTTAGTAGAACTTCATGATGAACTATGATATGCAAGGGATAACGGAAACAATTCCCAAGCTCTTCGTAATGCTGAAATCGACGAAGGTAGAAATCAAGAAAAACATCAAGTATTGATGGTTGACAAGACCACTAGTTTCAAGAAAAGGGCAAAGGGAAGAAAGGGAACTTCAAGAAGAACGGCAAGCAAGTTGCTGCTCAAGTGAAGAAGCCCAAGTCTGATCCTAAGACTGGGTGACGGTGTCCTGGACTAGGGGGTACTCACCACATCGTCTCCCGATCTATTAGATTGGGCCGAGGACCCCCGTGGCCGTATACTCATGGGCCAGTTCGGACGGCTACCACATACAAGGAAGATTCCACAAGACTTGGCGATCAAGACAAGGACTTCTCCCCACCGGCGTATTCGGCTAGGACTCTTGTTATCCTAGGCCTCCGGTGCATTATATAAACCGAGGCCAAGCTAGTCGATAGATATACAATATATACAACAATCATACCATGGGCTAGCTTCTAGGGTTTAGCCTCCTTGATCTCGTGGTAGATCTACTCTTGTACTACCCATATCATCAATATTAATCGAGCAGGACGTAGGGTTCTACCTCCATCAAGAGGGCCCGAACCTGGGTAAAACATTGTGTCCCTTGTCTCCTGTTACCATCCGGCCTAGACGCACAGTTCGGGACCCACTACCCAAGATCCGCCGGTTTTGACACCGACATTGATGCTTTCATTGAGGGCTCCGCTGTGTGATCGACAAAAGGATCAATGGCTCGCCTGCAGATCAACTGCGACTTCGGCGTCTTCGTCACCAGTTCGACTGGTCACCTTGGTTCGACCAAGAATTGCGCCCCGTGTTCGGATCACCATGTTCGGACGAGGGCCTTCATCAAACATCAACTCCGATCTCTATCAAGATCACGGAGGAATCATCTATGGAGCTCGGGGGCTAAACGTCAACATTGCCCTCAAGCGACCGTGCTGTTTTTTTTGACAGCGAACTCGTATCTGCAGCCACCACCTCCTTGAATATCGCTTTGACGATCGCTTTGGTGGAATTGTGCGGAATTGAGTCTATAACAACCCTGGAAAATTTCATCAAGTTCCGATGTAGGAATCTCTAGCAATCCACGATATACCGGAGCCCTGTCAAATCTGGATGGGAATTTGGATGAGTTTAGGGCATGGTGTCCAGCTTCTAGCTCGGACGTCCTTTGGAAGATCCAACCGTTGATCGGCTGTGGAATTCCTATGTCTACCACCTCTCAAAATTTCAGCTCGATTCGACCGTTCAAACTCCGGGAACCTTCCGATTAGTGCATCACTCTTCGGATGTGTTTTCTGCGCGAAAACGAATCCGACCCGAGTTCGTCTTTTTTATGAACAGGATTTCGGACATCCCTTTTGAAGGAAGTTTTGTATGGGGTATTGTGTTTCGTTCCCGAACACATCCCACTAACTTTAAGATCTTTTGAACATGATCTTCAACATCATGCTGGTGTCAAATCAGTCCGGCAATATTACTCCACGGCTGTCGACCTGCGCTAGACACATCGTCACTTTAGCCGAGCTCAACTTCTTCGGATCATCATCTCGGCAAACCGAACAAGAGTCCGGCATCACGAAGGATAAATCATCATCAACATCGCCGCCCCACGGATTACACGGAGCGGGCATACCGGCATCGCCGCATGGTCGCTTCATCAAGCCGGCATCAACCACGTCATGACCTGCATCGACAGGGCCGCACTATTGCTTCTTCAAGCTGGTGTCCGTCACGCCGACCTGCTTCGACTCATCGGCTGACGTCGAGGCTTCGACATCTCGGCTGGACCGGGGGCTTCGCCATCTCTTCATCAACCTACTCCGGACACTTCGGCGTCACTAGCCGACCAGCTCCGTCACGTTAGCTGGGCCGAGGGCTTTGCCTCGGCGAGTCAACCTTTACCAGCATTGCCATGCCGTCGTTTTATCGCCCATCAGGCAATGGGTGTGCGGAGCGAGTCCCAATTTGGGGAATCACCTTCCTTCGGATTGCTACAACAAATAAACCAGGTGCTATTAATCCCAGTATTTTTTGCTTGTTTGGGTTCATTTTTCTCAAGGAATTATTACTCTGGTTTGTCCATGATATGTACACAGGTCTATCAAATGGTGACCGCAGTAATGACGGTCGCGTGGTGGTTCGATCAGTTTCCGTACATAGTCCGGCGAACGCCGCATCCGAAGCTCGGACCGACCTGTGAATTCAGGCTTTGCCACGCCTTTACTACATCATGCCGACGCCCTGCATCGACATTGACTGCGGCGCCAGGCCATATTTCTTCTATTCCTCACTTTGCATAAATTATTTATTATGCAACACATTTTTTAATTATCATTATTACTATTATCTCCGGTTTGCACTATTTTTTGTGCATAGGAAAATGATCCGGGGACTTCGGCGTCAATCTGCCGGTCTGCATTGACCGTGCTATGTCACCACTTCGGCGTGTCAAGCTCTCCACTCCGCCACCTCAGGACCAGCTTGGGAGATGGAACCTTGCCCCGCATCAAGCTCGGAGCGCGTCATCAATACCGAACACATTAACCAGCTAAGTCGCTTTCATGCTCAAAGCTTTAATTTCTAACTTGTGTTCAGTTCGACCAAGCATTATACTTTTTGGAAAAAAGTTGCTTGTAAAAAATTTCCTTGTCCAAACTTTGTTTGCGACACACAAATTCAAGGACCCAATTCACTCGGGGGCTTCATTTATGAAGCTTTTCCTCTTGCATATGATTATACTTGTACGGCTTCGTTCCTTGTTCGTGTATTACGCCACAATATGCACCACATTGACTTAAGCGATTTGCAAGCTGGGTTGCCTCGCTCCTGTGTTTACCCCTACGTTCCCGATTGTTCGGCTAGGGAGTAAAGGGAGCACCTCTGCGATTGTCACGATCGGGTCACCCGAGCTAAACCTCAGACTGGGTGAAGCCGAAAGCTAGCGCTCTTATAGTTATTCAATGATGGTCGGCAAACAACGGAACTCATGAGTACAAAAAATCTATTGCACAAGTCTCATAATAACAATGAGCACCGAAGAAAGGTATCGGTGGGGGTACTATTTTCTTCGAAGATGCTTCTTACTCTTCGCAGTAATATAGCATAAGTTCCCTGAGCGCGCTTTGTCTATTACAGCCTTATGGCCTGATTGCCTGGTTATTGGAAACACCGTCGATATTCTCGACCGATGGAGTACATAACACTTTTCGGTCCTTAACCGAAGAGGGAGAAGCCGACGGTCAGTTAAGACGCGTTTAAAGTTCGGTTGAACATAGATATGATATAAGTACTTCGGTACATGCAATCATTCTTCTACCCAAGTCACTTGGGGGCTCTTAAGTTTATTTGAGCCGTTTTATAATAAGTGTTCTTCTTCTCAGTCGTTGCAAAGTTCTATTATTATTATTATTATTTATCACTCCTTTTTTTCGACGCGAGTGTGCGGTCACTAGCCGGGGAGCCTAATTTCTCTCTCCAAGCCGCTAGAGTTTAGTTTGCTAAACTGGCCTAATGAGAAGTACTCCACCATCGGGATAGGAGGTTGAAGCCGTAGGCTGACCCGCTCGAAGTCTTGAGATAGGATGTGTCATGTTAAAGGACGACAGAAGCACTTCTTTTTTCTAAGACCAATTTTCGGATTGGCACCGAACACTTGATCTTGTTCGGACGTCATGTTTTTACTGATGTTTCTTGGTTTTCCAAGCTTTTTGGCACTTTTAAACTATTTGTGCTTTTCCAGCATTAGTCTCGCAGTGCAACGCCGGACACCTTTAGGGATTCGGCAAAAACATTCTCAGATATTGCTATATATGCATCGGTTTCGAATTGTGTCTTCGGTCAATAGTTGGGTTGCTCGGCTCCTGCACTTGCTTCCTACGTTCCGTTTTGTTCGGCTAGGCGTGCAAAGGGAGAACCACTGCGATTGTGCTTCCAGCTCACATGGTTAAGCACCTTAGTGGAGAAAGCCGAAAACTGACTGTCACAATAAGCGTAAACTGGTCAGCGATCCGATGACTATGACGGGCCATTCATAACATTGGCCGAAGTGTTTACGGCTTGACCTCAACTGTCGCCGAACACTACCGGGGGCTATTAACTGGCCTCCCAAACTAAATCCTCGATATTTTGCTCTTACATTAGAGCTGAGGTTTAATGATCATGCTTAGCATGACAACCCAAAGAAAGGAACCGATAACGGGACTATTTTCTTTGGAAGACATTTCTTCTGTTAAACAGTAATATAACATATCTCTCTGCGTACCTTTGTTTATAAAACCGTATGGCCAGATTGCCTTGTTTGTTGTAAATCTTTGCCCTCATAAAGGCTTTATAAAGTAGGACAAACACTCCTCGGCTATTGGCCGAGGAGGTGGAAGCCGATGGTCGGTCAACAAAGTTTTGTACAATGCGGATCCGAGCATTAATGATGTAAAGTACTTGGATACATAGAGTCATTACACATAATTTGTGATTTTACTATGGATATTGATCCTTAATTCGGCCACCCGTGCCCGCATTAAGGCTCGGGGGCTACTGGGCTTCGGGCTTATTATTTACAAATATTAAAGGGGCACATCGATCCCCTGATCTGGTGTTGCCACCCGACCAGTGTCTCGGGGGCTACTGCATTGCTTCTCCAATGCAGAGAATTTTATGTGCAATATAGTTTCCGAGGAGATTTTGATCCTCAGGTTGGTCGGCCGCACCCAACCTGAGTCTCGAGGACTGAGCACACCGCTTTTAGTGTCCCGAAGTATTCTGTCGAGCTAGGACTTGATCCTCAGGCTGATTTTGCAAATCAACCTGAGTCTCAGCGGCTACTAGGATCAGCGGTCTTACGTCATCCTTCATGTGCATCTCGGGTTTTACACCGATACACACCTTGAGGGATACTGGCTATATATCTCGGAAGAGAATAAATTGCACCAACAAAAAATATTCACAAAAATTGACCCACAGTCAGGGTGGTGCACCACCTCGGAAGCAGTCCGGCATAAAGCTCGGGCGCTAGTGGCTGGCTCCATAGAGGGCATTTCCAGCATTAAGCTCGGCTAAACTCCTTCAACTTTTTTGAACCAAGGTGATATGACACCTCGGATATAGTCCTGCATTGGAGCCTGGACACAGTCCGACGTTGGAGCTCGGATATACAGTCCGGCGTTGGAGCTTGGATACATAGTCCGGCGTTGGAGCTCGGATACATTCCGACGCTAGAGCTGGGAAGCGGTCCGGCGTTGGTGCTCGGCTGCAAAAGATACCTCGAATGCAGTCCGGCGTTGGAGCTCGGACGCAAGAGGACCCTGCCTCCCGGGAACAACTTCAAACCCGAGGTGTGGCATAAAAATAAACAAGGCATTGATAAAGGCCGGAAACTTAAAGGGGCTCCTCGGATACCTGACGTGTAAACTCGTCGAATGCATTTCGGCGATCCTCAAGATTGAAGATAAAGAAGATTTGTTGAACCAGTTTTCAAGACCGGCAACTGAAGATGAAGAACAGTTCGGAAGAATCGAGGAGCGTCCCTAACTTGAAGACCGGTTCAGGGGGCTACTGACGGTGTCCTGGACTAGGGGGTACTCACCACGTCGTCTCCCGATCTATTAGATTGGGCCGAGGACCCCCGTGGCCGTATACTCATGGGCTAGTTCGGATGGCTACCGCATACAAGGAAGATTCCACAAGACTTGGCGATCAAGACAAGGACTTCTCCCCACCGGCATATTTGGCTAGGACTCTTGTTATCCTAGGCCTCCAGCGCATTATATAAACCGAGGCCAGACTAGTCGATAGATATACAATATATACAACAATCATACCATAGGCTAGCTTCTAGGGTTTAGCCTCCTTGATCTCGTGGTAGATCTACTCTTGTACTACCCATATCATCAATATTAATCGAGCAAGACGTAGGGTTTTACCTCCACCAAGAGGGCCCGAACCTGGGTAAAACATTGTGTCCCTTGTCTCCTGTTACCATCCGGCCTAGACGCACAGTTCGGGACCCACTACCCGAGATCCGCCGGTTTTGACACCGACACTGAGACTAAGTGCTTCTACTGCAAAGGGACTGGTAACTGGAAACGGAATTACCCCAAATGATTGGCGGATAAGAAGGATGGCAAAGTGAACATAAGTATATTTGATATACATGTTATTGATGTGTACTTTACTAGTGTTTATAACAACCCCTCAGTATTTGATACTAGTTCAGTTGCTAAGATTAGTAACTCGAAACGGGAGTTGCAGAATAAATAGAGACTAGTTAAGGGTGAAGTGACGATGTGTGTTGGAAGTGGGTCCAATATTGATATGATCATCATCGCACACTCCCTATACTTTCGGGATTAGTGTTGAACCTAAATAAGTGTTATTTGGTGTTTGCGTTGAGCATGAATATGATTTGATCATGTTTATTGTAATACGGTTATTCATTTAAGTAAGAGAATAAATTGTTGTTCTGTTTACATGAATAAAACCTTATATGGTTACACACCCAATGAAAATAGTTCGTTGGATCTCGATCGTAGTGATACACATATTCATAATATTGAAACCAAAAGATGCAAAGTTAATAATGATAGTGCAACTTATTTGTGGCACTGCCGTTTAGGTCATATTGGTGTAAAGCGCATGAAGAAACTCCATGATGATGGGCTTTTGGAATCACTTGATTATGAATCAGTTGATGCTTGCGAACCATGCCTCATGGGCAAGATGACTAAGACTCCGTTCTCCGGAACAATGGAGTGAGCAACAGATTTGTTGGAAATCATACATACTGATGTATGTGGTCCGATGAATATTGAGGCTCGCGACAGGTATCATTATTTTCTGTTCTTCACAGATAATTTGAGCAGATATGAGTATATCTACTTGATGAAACATAAGTCTGAAACATTTGAAAAGTTCAAAGAATTTCAGAGTGAAGTGGAAAATCATCGTAACAAGAAAATAAAGTTTCTACGATCTGATCGTGGAGAAGAGTATTTGAGTTACGAGTTTGGTCTTCAGTTAAAACAATGTGCAATAGTTTCACTACTCACGCCACCTGGAACACCATAGTGTAATAGTGTGTCCGAACGTCATAATCGTACTTTACTTGATATGGTGCGATCTATGATGTCTCTTACAGATTTACCGCTATCGTTTTGGGGTTATGCATTAGAGGCAGCTGCATTCACGTTAAATAGGGCACCATCTAAATCCGTTGAGACGACACCGTATGAACTATGGTTTGGCAAGAAACCTAAGCTGTCGTTTCTTAAAGTTTGAGGTTGCAATGCTTATGTGAAAAAGTTTCAACCTGATAAGCTCAAACCTAAATCGGAGAAGTGTGTATTCATAGGATATCCAAAGGAAACTATTGGATACACCTTCTATCACAGATCCGAAGGCAAGACTTTTGTTGCTAAATTCAGAAACTTTCTAGAGAAGGAGTTTTCTCTCGAAAGAAGTGAGTGGGAGGAAAGTAGAACTTGATGAGGTAACTGTACCTGCTCCCTTATTGGAAAGTAGTTCATCACAGAAATCTGTTCCTGTGATTACTACACCAATTAGTGAGGAAGCTAATGATGATGATCATGTAACTTCAGATCAAGTTACTACCGAACCTCATAGGTAAACCAGAGTGAGATCCGCACCAAAGTGGTACGGTAATCCTGTTCTGGAAGTCATGTTACTTGACCATGACGAGCCTACGAACTATGAGGAAGCGATGATGAGCCCAGATTCCGCGAAATGGCTTGAGGCCATGAAATCTGAGATGAGATCCATGTATGAGAACAAAGTATGGACTTTGGTTGACTTGCCCAATGTTCGACAAGTCACTGAGATTAAATGGATCTTCAAGAGGAAGACGGACGCTGATAGTAGTGTTACTATCTACAAAGCTAGAATTGTCGCAAAAGGTTTTTCGACAAAGTTCAAGGTGTTGACTATGATAAGATTTCTCAATCGTATCTATGCTTAAGTCTGTCCGAATCATGTTAGCAATTGCCGCATTTTATGAAATCTGGCAAATGGATAAACAAAGCTGCATTCCTTAATGGATTTCTTAAAGAAGAGTTGTATATGATGCAACCAGAAGGTTTTGTCAATCCTAAAGGTGCTAACAAAATATGCAAGCTCCAGCGATCCATCTATGGACTGGTGCAAGCATCTCGGATTTGGAATATACGCTTTGATAAGTTGATCAAAGCATATAGTTTTATACAGACTTGTGGTGAAGCCTGTATTTACAAGAAAGTGAGTGGGAGCACTACATCATTTCTAATAAGTGTATGTGTATGACATATTGTTGATCGGAAATAATGTAGAATTATTCTGCAAGGCATAAAGGAGTGTTTGAAAGGATTTTTTCAAAGAAAACCACGGTGAAGCTGCTTACATATTGAGCATCAAGATCTATAGAGATAGATCAAGATGCTTGATAAGTTTTTTTTCAATGAGTACATACCTTGACAAGATTTTGAAGTAGTTCAAAATGGAACAGTCAAAGAAAGAATTCTTGCCTGTGTTACAAGGTGTGAAATTGAGTAAGACTCAAAGCCCGACCATGACAGAAAACAGAATGAGAATGAAAGTCATTCCCTATGCCTTGGCCATAGGTTCTATAAAGTATGCCATGCTATGTACCAGACCTATTGTATACCCTACACTAATTTTGTCAAGGGAGTACAATAGTGATCTAGAAGTAGATCACTGGACAGCGGTCAAAATTATCCTTAGTGGAATAAGGATATGTTTCTCAATTATGGAGGTGACAAAAGGTTCGTCGTAAAAGGGTTGCGTCGATACAAGTTTTGGCACTAATCCGGATGACTCTTAGTCTTCATCTGGATACATATTGAAAGTGGGAGCAATTAGCTAAAATAGCTCTGTGCAGAGCATTGCAGACATAGAAATTTGCAAAATACATACGGATCTGAATTTTGGCAGACTCATTGACTAAGCTTCTCTCACAAGCAAAACATGATCACACCATAGTACTCTTTGGGTATTAATCACATACAGATGTGAACTAGATTACTGACTCTAGTAAACCCTTTGAGTGTTGGTCACATGCAGATGTGAACTATTAGTGTTGAATCACATGGCGATGTGATCTAGATTATTGACTCTAGTGCAAGTGGGAGACTGAAGGAAATATGCCCTAGAGGCAATAATAAAATTATTATTTATTTCCTTATTTCATGATAAATGTTTATTATTCATGCTAGAATTGTATTAAACGGAAACATAAATACTTGTGTGAATACATAGACAAACCAAACGTCACTAGTATGCCTCTACTTGACTAGCTCATTAATCAAAGATGGTTATGTTTCCTAACCATAGACATGTGTTGTCATTTGATTAACGGGATCACATTATTAGGAGAATGATGTGATTGACATGACCCATTCCATTAGCTTAGCACCCGATCGTTTAGTATGTTGCTATTGCTTTCTTCATGACTTATACATGTTCCTATGACTATGAGATTATGCAACTCCCGTTTGCCGGAGGCACACTTTGTGTGCTACCAAACGTCACAACGTAAATGGGTGATTATAAAGGAGCTCTACAGGTGTCTCCAAAGGTAAATGTTGGGTTGGCGTATTTCAAGATTAGGATTTGTCACTCCGATTGTCGGAGAGGTATCTCTGGGCCCGCTCGGTAATGCACATCACATAAGCCTTGCAAGCATTGCAACTAATGAGTTAGTTGCGAGATGATGTATTACGAAACGAGTAAAGAGACTTGCCGGTAACGAGATTGAACTAGGTATTAAGATACCGACGATCAAATCTCGGGCAAGTAACATACCGATGACAAAGGGAACAACGTATGTTGTTATGCGGTCTGACCGATAAAGATCTTCGTAGAATATGTGGGAGCCAATATGAGCATCCAGGTTCCGCTATTGGTTATTGACCGGAGACATGTCTCGGTCATGTCTACATTGTTCTCGAACCCGTAGGGTCCGCACGCTTAAGGTTTCGATGACAGTTATATTATGAGTTTATGAGTTTTGATGTACCGAAGGAGTTCAGAGTGTCGGATGAGATCGGGGACATGACGAGGAGTCTCGAAATGGTTGAGATGTAAAGATCAATATATTGGACGACTATATTCGGACATCGGAAAGGTTCCGAGTGATTCGGGTATTTTCGGAGGTACCGGGGAGTTACGGGAATACGAGGAAGAAGCAATGGGCCTTAGTGGGCCTTAGTGGGAAGGACCAGGAGGTGGCGCGCGCCCCTCCCAAGCCCAGTCCGAATTGGACAATGGATTTGGGGCGCGGCCCCTCTCTCCCTTTCTTCCCCTCTTCCCCCCTTTCCCCCCTTCTCCTAGTTGGACTAGGAAAGGTGGAAACCTACTCCAACTAGGAGTAGGAATCCTACTCCTCCTTGGCGCGCCCACAAGGGCCGGCCGGCCTCCCCCTTGCTCCTTTATATACGGGGCAGGGGGCACCCCATAGACACACAAGTTGATCCACGTGATTGTTTTCTTAGCCGTGCGCGGTGCCCCCTTCCACCATAATCCTCGATAATATTGTAGCGGTGCTTAGGCGAAGCCCTGGGACGGTAGAACATCAAGATCGTCACCACGCCGTTGTGTTGACGGAACTCTTCCCCGACACTTTGCTGGATCGGAGTCCGGGGATCGTCATCGAGCTGAACGTGTGCTAAAACTCGGAGGTGCCGTAGTTTCGGTGCTTGATCGGTCGGGCCGTGAAGATGTACGACTACATCAACCGCGTTGTGCTAACGCTTCCACTATCGGTTTACGAGGGTACATAGACAATACTCTCCCCTCTCGTTGCTATGCATCACCTTGATCTTGCGTGTGCGTAGGAAATTTTGAAATTACTACGTTCCCCAACAATACACATCTATACATAAACAGCCGCCCAGGAGGCATCATATTACTTTCAGGCAAAAGTATAAAAATAGCCTTATAAAAATTTATAAAAGCATTTCACTTACAATGAGATTACATATCACTCAAACATAATATTTTTTGAGCACTGGGTCTCTATCAAACGAGCACCCTCAAGAACTTCTTCAAAGTAGTGCTCAGCAGCCATTCGACCTATGGCCGAATCCCGCGCTGCAACAGTGGTAGCATCCATCTCCGCCCAGTATGCTTTAACACAGGCAAAGGCCATCCGTGAGCCCTCTATGCACGCCGACCTCTTTACCGCATTAATGCACGGCACCACGTCAAGGAGCTGCTGCACCAAGCTGAAATAGCTGTTCGGTTTTGGCCTTTCTGGCCATAGCTGATCCACAACAGACCTCATGGCGAGTTCGGACAACCTATTCAGTTCGGCCCATTCGGCTAATTGGTCAGTCAATGAAAGCGGACGCTCGGGAGAATGGAATTGTGTCCAAAACAGCTGGTGCACTTCACGGTCCGTCTGACCCTGGAAGTACTTGGCCGCATCGGCAGCGCTCGCCGCCAAATCCATATACACATCCTCCAAACTCCACAGCCGATCCAGAGAGGTATACCATGGATCTCCGAACTTCCTCCGCAACATAAAGGATTTCCCAGCTACAATATCCCCGGCTTCCCGCAGCTCCTCCTTCTTCGCCCTCATAGCAGAGCGGATGTCTTTTCTCGTCGCAACAGCCTTCTCAAGGTCCGATGCCTTCGCTAAGTTTTCCTTTTCAAGAACTCGGCAACAGTCGGCGGTGGCTTTTAATTCTATGGCCATCTTGGCCATCTTATCTCGGCTCTCGCCATGCGCGGCCTTCTTGGTTTTCAACTATTTGGCCGCCTTCAAAGTAGCCACATTACTAAACCTCGCTTGTTCCTTGGCTCGGGCAAGTTCTGCCCGCAAGGCTTCAACAGTGGCAGCTCCATCTGCAGTCACAACATATTAAAGATACTGGCATCATGCTGCTCATACTATGTGGCGTTTACCAGATAATGACACTTACCCTATGCCTTGTCAAGCCTTTGGTTAACAAGCTCGATGTCGGCGTCTGCCGCATCCAACTGCCATTTTAAATGGGCAAACTTGCTAGTCCGGCTAGCCACCGGAGCTTCCATCACCTGCACATAGAGGCAGTATGGTTATTACCTGGGAATATGATCCTTTGTTCGTCGTCGTTTCCGACGACAACCAGAGTCTCAGGGGCTACTATCTACACAGGGCACACCTAGCATGTGCAGGACTATCATACATTATTTTACGTACCTCAAAGCCTGTCAGTAGACTCATAAAAGCTTCATACAATCCGCTTTCGGCGGGCGAGATTCTCTCCATCACCGTATTCATCAGCACACGATGTTCATCTGAGATGGCCGCTCGCCCCACCAACTCCCTCAGAACATCCGTTCGCACACTAGGCGGTGTCGGACTCTTTTTTCCGCTCTCTTCGGGAGCCGGACACTGGGAGCTTCGGGGGTTAATGGGATTATCTTCCGGCCTCACCGGACCCGGAGAGGCCCTCTGCGACGACACTTCGGGGTCGCCCGCTTCCGGAGCGAAGGAGTTCGGAGGGGGCGTTTCTCTCTCCATCATCTTTGGAAGAAGATCCCCCGAAGACGAGCTCATTTGAGAGGGGCTAAGGCCCGAACTGCAAAAATAAATGCGGTGGTTATTTTCTCAGAAGAAAAAGAGGGCATACCTGTACTATTAAAGTATTTCGGGTCACTTACGACTCGCTGGAGAACTGATCCCCCCGCGGACTTTGTGCGACAAAAGCACCCCCCGAGGTAGGACCCTCTGTGGGAGACTTCTTCTCCCGTTTGGAAGCTTCGGCTTCCGAATCCCTGGGCGCAGTCCTTTTCCTCCTCCGGTCGTCTTCCTTCATGGAGACGCTCGCTCCCTCGATTAGAGTGGGCAGCGTTGGGGGCCTGCGTCCGCCCGTATTATCCTCCCCAGTATCTTCCTTCAAGGGCTCCGGGCAAGGTGCGACCTGGAGCATCTTTTCCAATACCGGATTCTCCAAACCCTCAGGGAGGGGGACCGAACACCGAATCAATTTCGCCTTTGTCAGCCAGTCCTGGTCAAAAAGCAAACTCTCAGAAATAACTTCGTAACAAGTGAGAGATAGTGCGTTCGGCCGGAAGATTCCTTACCTGTTCGGCGGCGCGGTTACTGCTCAGGCCCACGTCCTCGGTAATTACCGGACACTCTACCTGAGGTCCGAAGAATGACTTGTACATCTCCTCGTGCGTCAGGCCGAGGAAATTTTGAATGGCACGCGGCCCCTCGGGATTGAACTCCCACAAGCTAAGGGGCCGATGTTTGCAAGGCTGGACTTGACGAACCAGCATAACTTGTATTACCGCAACCAAACTAAAATCTCCATTGAAAATATCTCGAATGCGGCTTTGCAGTATAGGCACGTCCTTGGCTGGACCCCAGCTCAGACCTCTGCTGATCCATGACATCAGTTGTGGTGGAGGGCCCAAGCGGAAAACTGGGGCGGCCGCCCACTTGGCACTTCTAGGAGTCGTGATGTAGAACCACTCCTGTTGCCACAATTCAGACACCTCTGGAATGGAACCTTTGGGCCATGGAGCTCCCGTCATCTTGCATATTGAGGCACCTCCACATGCTGCATGTTGCCCCTTGATCATCTTCGGCTTTACTTCAAAGGTCTTGAGCCACAGGGCAAAGTGAGGGGTAACCCGGAGGAAGGCCTCACACACAACAATAAATGTCGTGATATGAAGAAAGGAGTCCGGAGCTAGATCATGGAAATCCAGCCCGTAATAAAACATCAAACCCCTGACGAAAGGATCCAGAGCAAGGCCTAGACCTCGGAGGAAGTGGGAGACAAACACGACGTTCTCATTGGGTTCAGGGGAGGGGATGGCCTGCCCTCGAGCGGGCAGCCGATGCACAACCTCGGCGGTCAGATATCTGGCCTCCCTCAACTTTTTGATGTCTTCTTCCGTGACGGAGGAAGGCACCCATCGGCCTTGAAGGCTAGATCCGGACATGATTGAAGGTTCGAAGCACCTGACCTGAACCTTGGGTGTTTGAGCTTGAGGTGGGGGAAGGATTCGATTGAGCACGGGAGGGAAAAAAGTAAGAGCCTTGTCCCTTTATAAAGAGGGTGAATATCAAGCGTCCTCTCCGTGGCCGTTTGGACTTGCCTATAGTCTAGGAGTCCTAGAAGCGGTTGGATTACCCACGCCCGTATTGATGAGAATCCCGGAATAAGGGGACACGATCTCTGCTTTTACAAGACGTGCCAAGGAAACTGCCTCGCATGATGTGCTGAGGTGGGATAATAAAACGATTCGAATAAAGGCTTGGCCATGGTGCGGTGTCGCACTACGAAATACGTTAGCGGATTAGATCTATGTAAATATTATTCTCTCTATGGCCATATGTGGAAACTTATTTGGCAGAGCCGGACACTATCTTTGTGTTCAAAATCTTCTATGAAGTACTTGGAGGAGGAACTCGCCTTGCAATGCCGAAGACAATCTGCGCGCCGAACTCGTCGTCATTGAAGCCTGGTTCAGGGGCTACTGAGGGAGTCCTGGATTAGGGGGTGTCCGGATGGCCGGACTATACCTTCAGCCGGACTCCTGGACTATGAAGATACAAGATTTAAGACTTTGTCCCGTGTCCGGAAGGGACTTTCCTTGGCGTGGAAGGCAAGCTTGGCGATACGGATATGTAGATCTCCTACCATTGTAACTGACTTTGTGTAACCCTAACCCTCTCTGGTGTCTATATAAACCGGAGGGTTTTAGTCCGTAGGACAACATACAGAACAACAATCATACCATAGGCTAGCTTCTAGGGTTTAGCCTCTCCGATCTCGTGGTAGATCTACTCTTGTACTACCCATATCATCAATATAAATCAAGCAGGACGTAGGGTTTTATCTCCATCAAGAGGGCCCGAACCTGGGTAAAACTTCGTGTCCCTTGCCTCCTGTTACCATCCGGCCTAGACGCACAGTTCGGGACCCCCTACCCGAGATCCGCCGGTTTTGACACCGACAGGAGGCATGCTTTCATCATAGTAAAATTGCTCATCAAAGCTTGGGGAACAAAAAATGTCATCTTCATCAAACATAGCTTCCCCAAGCTTGTGGCTTTGCATATCATTAGTATCATGGATATTCAAGGAATTCATACTAACAACATTGTAATCATTCTCATCATTCAAATATTTAGTGCCAAACATTTTAATGCATTCTTCTTCTAACACTTTGGCACAATTTTCCTTTCCATCATACTCACAAAAGATATTAAAAAGATGAAGCGTATGAGGCAAACTCAATTCCATAATTTTTTGTAGTTTTCTTTTATAAACTAAACTAGTGCTAAAACAAGAAACAAAAATATTCGATTGCAAGATCTAAAGATATACCTTCAAGCACTCACCTCCCCGGCAACGGCGCCAGAAAAGAGCTTGATGTCTACTACACAACCTTCTTCTTGTTGACGTTGTTCGACCTCCAAGTGCAGAGGTTTGTAGGACAGTAGCAAATTTCCCTCAAGTGGATGACCTAAGGTTTATCAATCCGTAGGAGGCGTAGGATGAAGATGGTCTCTCTCAAGAAACCCTGCAACCAAATAACAAAGAGTCTCTTGTGTCTCCAACACACCCAATACAATGGTAAATTGTATAGGTGCACTAGTTCGGCGATGAGATGGTGATACAAGTGGTATATGGATAGTAGATAAAGGTATTTGTAATCTGAAAATATAAAACAACAAGGTAACTAATGATAAAAGTGAGCACAAACGGTATTGCAATGCTAGGAAACAAGGCCTAGGGTTCATACTTTCACTAGTGCAAGTCCTCTCAACAATAATAACATAATTGGATCATATAACTATTCCTCAACATGCAACAAAGAGTCACTCCAAAGTCACTAATAGCGGAGAACAAACGAAGAGATTATGGTAGGGTACGAAACCACCTCAAAGTTATTCTTTCCAATCAATCCGTTGGGCTATTCCTGTAAGTGTCACAAACAGCCCTAGAGTTCGTACTAGAATAACACCTTAAGACACAAATCAACCAAAACCCTAATGTCACCTAGATACTCCAATGTCACCTCAAGTATCAGTGGTATGATTATACGATATGCATCACACAATCTCAGATTCATCTATTCAACCAACACATAGAACCTCAAAGAGTGCCCCAAAGTTTCTACCGGAGAATCACGACGAAAACGTGTGCCAACCCCTATGCATAAGTTCATGGGTGGAACATGCAAGTTGATCACCAAAACATACATCAAGTGAATCACGTGATATCCCATTGTCACCACAGATACGCATGGCAAGACATACATCAAGTGTTCTCAAATCTTTAAAGACTCAATCCGATAAGATAACTTCAAAGGGGAAACTCAATCCATTACAAGAGAGTAGAGGGGGAGAAACATCATAGGATCCAACTATAATAGCAAAGCTCGCGATACATCAATATCGTACCACCTCAAGAGCACGAGAGAGTGAGAGATCAAACACATAGCTACTGGTACATACCCTCAGTCCCGAGGGAGAACTACTCCCTCCTCATCATGGAGAGCACCGGGATGATGAAGATAGCCACCGGAGAAGGATTCCCCCTCCGGCAAGGCACCGGAACGGGTCTAGATTGGCTTTCGGTGGCTACGGAGGCTTCTGGCAGCGGAACTCCCGATCTATTGTGCTCCTCGATAGTTTTAGGGTATATGGATATATATATATATATATATATATATAGGCGGAAGAAATACATCAGGGGAGCCATGAGGGCCCCACAAGGGTGGAGGGCGCGCCCAGGGGGGTGGGCACGCCCCCCTGCCTCGTGGCTTCCTCGTTGATCCCCTGACGTGCACTCCAAGTCTCCTGTATTGCTTTCTTTCCAAAAATAAGTTCCGTGAAGTTTCAGGTCAATTGGACTCCGTTTGATTTTCCTTTTCTACGATACTCTAAAACAAGGGGAAAAACAGAAAACTGGCACTGGACTCTAAGTTAATAGGTTAGTCCAAAAAATCATATAAAATAGCATATAAATGCATATAAAACATCCAAGGTTGATAATATAATAGCATGGAATTATCAAAAATTATAGATACGTTGGAGACGTATCATAGACTTAATAGGCATTTATGTCACTTAATTTCTAGCGTTACCAGTAACGCCCCCCTCTTGATGTACCTTAAACCCCTTGTAACGTGGGTTGGCTGGGGTCCTGACGCACTCTATATAAGCCACCCCCTCCACTTGCACAAGGGTTGGCACCCCCTGTAAACACACGCATACAAATCCAGTCAACCGCCTCTGGGCACCGAGACGTAAGGCCGTTACTTCCTCCGCGAAGGGCTTGAACTCGTAAAACTCATGTGTACAACTTTGCCATGGCTAGGATCTTGCCTCCTCATACCTACCCCCCATTCTACTGTCAGTCTTAGATCCACGATAGTTGGCGCCCACCGTGGGGCAGGTGTCTTAGCGACTTTTTGGTGGAGTTGCGATTTTTCCGATTCTCATCATCATGGTTTCCGCCGGCGGACTGGTTGAGGGCCACGAGATCCGTCTCGGCGCGCTCGTGTTCATCGCCGACGATTCTGCCTGGCTCCAGGAAGCTCCACTCGACGTCGATGCGCTCCCCGTCCACGGGGCGACGCACTTTCATGCGTGTGTCCGCGGCGTCCTTCTCCGGCAACCGTCGACCCAGTATCGGTCGGTTCCTATGGTGTCCTCATTCCCCGCTGCTCGCCGGCACAAGCATTCCGGTCGGTCGTGGCTCCAGTGGTGGGTGAGACACGTGGTGGCCCGCTAGTCGGTCACCTCACAAGTCGCGGCAATCGAGCCTGGCGAAACTCTCTACGGCCTGTTCGACCTGTCAACTGGCTCCGTCGAGACCGCGTCCGAGTGTGACAGCAGCGATCCCACGGCAGAAGTTTGATGGTCGACGGACCACCTAGTCCTCCTGGCTTCCCCCGCAATGACGTGGTGATGGCGGCGGCGATGCGTCGCGCGTTCACGAGGAGTACCGCCCCGAGCCCCTTTCTTCGCAGCGGAGGGAAGAGTTTTGCCGCCGCAACATGGATGCACTTCACACTCCTATCATTGGAGAAACCCCCGAGGCCCGGGCCTTGGAGGAAGCGCGCCTGGGCAACTTGGCTGAGCGCACTCGACTGGAGAACCTGCAGCATGCACTCGACGAGCGTGCTCGGCAGCGGATCCCTGAATTTAGTCGACGGCAGCTTTTTCCGCCTCAAACTCAGGTATACCGCACTCCGATTCAAAATCTCACAGCTGCAGCCCGAATAGCAAAGTCAATCCAGCCTTCCCAGTCGGAGGCAGGCAGGGGTTTGATGCAGATTCGGGCCTTTCTTCAAGCAGCTGGGGAGCAGAACACAACAGTGTAACAGTCACGGAATAGGATTCATAGTAGGTCCGTGGTGGCAGATACAGTACAGTCGGCCCATAGCCCAAGATCGCCCCCACGGCGTGAGGGACGTGGGCACAGACAAGATCAGTACAGAAAGCATGAGCAATATGATCACTGCCTCGGCCACGACGACCGACGTCGAGTGCCCACGCCTCCTCCGAGGAGTGGGTCATATGTGCCTCGGCGGCATGATGTCAGGACCCCGACTCAATGCCACATAGATCTAGCATGTAACACTTCATATCACTTTGCGGCCTCACGCACGGTATTCCCACGGGTGTCGCCTTACCTTTACCCGGGACCGTTTGCGCCTTTTGGCACACGTATATGACAGTGTCGCTAGCATCCATATGATAAGGAGCCCGGGCTGACATGGCTAGTCGTAAACCCAAAGTGGCACAAACTTACAGGGACAGGCATCCATGACCCAGCATCGAACGTGTCGGTCATCAGCGAGTGAATCCAGGCTGTAGCACTGGGCTAGCAGGACTCCGGTGAACCGGGCTGTAGCGGGCTAGCAGGACTCCGGTATTCATCGCGTGACATTTCCCCGAAGGGCCAGACACAGGAACGAAGAAGGACACATGCCGGCCAGCCTAAGTGTTCCGGAGCAGTAGCAAGCTACCATGGCTCGGTGGAAACACTAGGAGACATTTCCCGGTAAGAGAGGCTACTAAAGATAAACAACTAGATAGTCAGATCCCACACATACCAAGCATTTCAATAACATACACACAATATGCTCGATATGTGCAAACACAACATGGCATCACAACATGACTCTACGACTCAAGTAGTTTATTCAATAGGCTCCGAGGAGCGAGACATTACAAACATGGGTCTCATGACCCAACAATCAGAGCATACAAGTCAAAGCACATGCGGAAGCTTAACATGTCTGAGTACAGACAACTATAAATGAAAAAGGCTGAGAAGCCTGACTATCTACCAGATCCTGCCGAGGGCACAAGATCGTAGCTGAGGTATCAAGCTAAACGTCGAAGTCCAAGCGGAACTACTAGTGAGACTGAAGTCTCTCTGCAAAAACATAAAATAGGCAAACGTGAGTACAAATGTACCCAGCAAGACTTACATCAGAACTAACTACATATGCATCATTTTCAACAAGGGGGTGGTGGGGTTTAACTGCAGCAAGCCAGCTTTGACTCGGTGGCTATCCTGAACTACGACTGCAAGTAACTCTTTTGAGGTGGCGCACACGAGTCCACATATTCACCATATCAATACACCACTATGGATCCGCTCCCGTCTCCCTACGAGAACGCCATCCATAGCACTCACGCTTATCTTGCGTATTTTAGAGTATCCACTTTCACTTGTCTATGAACTGATATAAGCAACCCAGAAGTCCTTTTCCGCGGACACGGCTATTCGAATAGATGATGTTAACCCTGCAGGGGTGTACTTCTTCACACACGCTCTCACCACTTACCGCCGTTTACACGACATGTACTCGGCAACCTTCAAGCGGAAGCCCAACGTGGGTGTCGGCCACGGCCTACCTAAACACTCAAGTCTCTAGTCCAGGTTTATCGCCTATTCGGGTTCCATCCACGAGGAGATCCGGCCGGAGTTTTGCTCACAGCCCCAAACGATGTGAACGGGGTTCCCGAGACACCAAACGGGCGCCCGGTACACCGTGCCACGTGCCTACCGCATCACAGCCCACCCCTACGGTCAGCGCTGCGCACGGCCTCCAGCATACTACAAACACCAGAAACTACTTGCAACTCCTGGACAGAGGACAAGGGTGATCAAGAAGCCGAGAGGGTCCATTGGTTTCGGGCCCAATGCGTGGTAGTAGCTGAATCATGGATCACAAACACAGAACTCAGTTCCTGAGGACGGCTTCAATGAGACAACGCACCATGTACTCCTACATGGCCTCTCACCGCTACCTTTACCAAATCGTGTTCACACACTTAGCTCACACACATTAGGACATGTTCACACGCCTCTGATTCATCCCCGATGAATCAGACCTGACTCAACTCTAAGCAGTAGCAGGCATGACAAACAAACATGAATGAGTAGGCACAACAGGGCTCAAACAGCTCCTACTCATGCTAGTGGGTTTCATCTAATTACTGTGGAATGACAGGTCATGCAGAGGATAAAGGGGTTCAGCTACCGCAGCAAGTAACAGATGAATCGATGTTGTCCTAATGCATTAAAAGAGAGCAGGAGCGAGAGAGTAGGATTGTATCGGAATGAACAAGGGGGTTTTGCTTGCCTGGCACTTCTGAAGATAACATTGAGTCTTCATCATTGTCAACGATCACATCATCGGTATCACGTCTATCGAAAGGGGGCAATCACCGGCAACTGAGGAAAGACACAATCAATGCAATGCACAATATGATGCATGCTCATGACATGGCAATATGAATGTGTTTTGAGCTAATGCAACTAGCAACAGATTAAATGAAGTTGGTTTGAATATAATATTCAAATTCAAACTCCATATGTGATTATTCAAATGCCATTTAATTGATTTGTGCTAAACAGCAGCTATAAGTTGTTCTAACATGCATGAAAATGGTACAGATGGATTCCTTGAATTTTTCTGATAATTTTTCATATATAAATTATTTAATTTGGAGCTACGGTTGAATTTCTATGAATTTTAGAAGTTTTAGGCATTTTCTGGAATTTCCTGATTATTATAAAATAAACTAAATTCCAGAAAAGGAATATTGCGTCAGCATGACGTCATTCTGACCTCAGCAGAGTCAACAGGGGCTGGT
>NC_057800.1:108031429-108054649 GCF_018294505.1 Triticum aestivum | reverse complement strand
TTCTGGTCCCAACCAAAATATTGAACATTTTTAAGGATTTATTTTTGGGACTTTGAATTTAAATCAATACTATTTTGAATTTGAACTTATATCCAAATATTACTGAATATATGTTCAAATAACTGAAACATTTTTATGTGCTTTGGTATAATTCCATTGTGCTAAATAAAATGTTCAGGGGAATTTTGTCACTGTTTTTGAATTTGTTTTATTTCAAAACAGTGGCAAAAGATTAAATAAAAACAAAACAGAAGAAAAAAATAAAAAGAACAGAGCCTACCCGGCCTCACCCGTGCAGCCCACCAGAGCCGGCCCAGCTCCTGTGCTGGTCCAGCACTGTGTGGCCCAGCCCACCTCCTCCTCCCTGTCGCCTTCCTCCTCGCGCCAGTAGGCAGAGGAGGGACACGGCGCGCGCGCCCGAGCTCGCCACGCCACCACCCTGCTCGTCTGCATCGCCTGGCCACCGCGACGCCGCGCGTCATCTCCTCGGCGCCGCCCCGACCCCCCTGGACCCCCTCGCTCTCTCCCTCTCCCTTGTATCTCTCCTCTGCTTCCTCTCTCTCTCACTCGCCGAGCGCAGCCGCAGCCGCGCCACCGTAACGCCGCGGCCACCGTCTCCCCCTCGACCCCTCGCTGTGCTTGCGAGCTCCGCCTCGACCCCCTCTTCCTCCCCACCGATCCACGGCCCTCCGGAAGCCCTGCATCACCACCCACGTCGTCGTTCCCCTCCTCGGCCACCAGAGATCGTCGCCGTCGATTCGCTGCACTCCGGCCGCCCCCGAGCTCACTAACCCTCCCTACAGCTCCGCGGTGAGCCTCCGTGCAGAACCCCTCTCTCTCCCCTCGCGTTTGCGAGCTCTAGGCCATAGCTCCGCCGCGGCCGAACTCCGGCCGCCGCTGACCTCGTCACCGCCGTCACTACAGCCGCTTGAGCTCGTCTCGGAGCGTGTCACCGCACTCAGGAAGCCACTAGGAGCCTAACGCATATCCTAACTCGCCCTCCCGTGCACCACAGTGCCAACCCCGCACTCATCGAACTCCGGCGCCGCCGCGAGCTCTGTTCCGGCGAGCCCCGACGTTCCCGTAGCCTCCCACCTACCCCATCAGATGCGGGAGAGCCCGGGCTACGCCCCGGTGCCCTCAGCCGCCGCCTCCGTCGCCTTTAGCGCAAGTCCGGCGTGCCCTCGCCGTGCTCTGTGGTCGTCGCCGGCTAATCTCCGGCCAGCTGACGTGGCTGGCTTAATTAGCCACTAACCACCGCATCGTGTCACAGACAGCCGGGCCCCATCGCCTAACTAACCGGCTAACTAAAATAGATTAGGTTTAATCTAATTGCAGTGGCCCCACGCGTCAGCTTTGACCGCGCTGACGTGGCCTTTGACCCGGCCCCACCTGTCATTGACACTAACTAGCCCTGTGCCACTGACGTGTGGCCCCCACACGTCAGTTTGACCCGGACCAGCCCCTGTTGACTCTGCTGAGGTCAGAATGACGTCATGCTGACGCAATATTCCTTTTCTGGAATTTAGTTTATTTTATAATAATCAGGAAATTCCAGAAAATGCCTAAAACTTCTAAAATTCATAGAAATTCAACCGTAGCTCCAAATTAAATAATTTATATATGAAAAATTATCAGAAAAATTCAAGGAATCCATCTGTACCATTTTCATGCATGTTAGAACAACTTATAGCTGCTGTTTAGCACAAATCAATTAAATGGCATTTGAATAATCACATATGGAGTTTGAATTTGAATATTATATTCAAACCAACTTCATTTAATCTGTTGCTAGTTGCATTAGCTCAAAACACATTCATATTGCCATGTCATGAGCATGCATCATATTGTGCATTGCATTGATTGTGTCTTTCCTTAGTTGCCGGTGATTGCCCCCTTTCGATAGACGTGATACCGATGATGTGATCGTTGACACTGATGAAGACTCAATGTTATCTTCAGAAGTGCCAGGCAAGCAAAACCCCCTTGTTCATTCCGATACAATCCTACTCTCTCGCTCCTGCTCTCTTTTAATGCATTAGGACAACATCGATTCATCTGTTACTTGCTGCGGTAGCTGAACCCCTTTATCCTCTGCATGACCTGTCATTCCACAGTAATTAGATGAAACCCACTAGCATGAGTAGGAGCTGTTTGAGCCCTGTTGTGCCTACTCATTCATGTTTGTTTGTCATGCCTGCTACTGCTTAGAGTTGAGTCAGGTCTGATTCATCGGGGATGAATCAGAGGCGTGTGAACATGTCCTAATGTGTGTGAGCTAAGTGTGTGAACACGATTTGGTAAAGGTAGCGGTGAGAGGCCATGTAGGAGTACATGGTGCGTTGTCTCATTGAAGCCGTCCTCAGGAACTGAGTTCTGTGTTTGTGATCCATGATTCAGCTACTACCACGCATTGGGCCCGAAACCAATGGACCCTCTCGGCTTCTTGATCACCCTTGTCCTCTGTCCAGGAGTTGCAAGTAGTTTCTGGTGTTTGTAGTATGCTGGAGGCCGTGTGCAGCGCTGACCGTAGGGGTGGGCTGTGATGCGGTAGGCACGTGGCATGGTGTACCGGGCGCCCGTTTGGTGTCTCGGGAACCCCGTTCACATCGTTTGGGGCTGTGAGCAAAACTCCAGCCGGATCTCCTCATGGATGGAACCCGAATAGGCGATAAACCTGGACTAGAGACTTGAGTGTTTAGGTAGGCCGTGGCCGACACCCACGTTGGGCTTCCGCTTGAAGGTTGCCGAGTACATGTCGTGTAAACGGCGGTAAGTGGTGAGAGCGTGTGTGAAGAAGTACACCCCTGCAGGGTTAACATCATCTATTCGAATAGCCGTGTCCGCGGAAAAGGACTTCTGGGTTGCTTATATCAGTTCATAGACAAGTGAAAGTGGATACTCTAAAATACGCAAGATAAGCGTGAGTTGTATGGATGGCGTTCTCGTAGGGAGACGGGAGCGGATCCATAGTGGTGTATTGATATGGTGAATATGTGGACTCGTGTGCGCCACCTCAAAAGAGTTATTTGCAGTCGTAGTTCAGGATAGCCACCGAGTCAAAGCTGGCTTGCTGCAGTTAAACCCCACCATCCCCTTGTTGAAAATGATGCATATGTAGTTAGTTCTGATGTAAGTCTTGCTGGGTACATTTGTACTCACGTTTGCCTATTTTATGTTTTTGCAGAGAGACTTCAGTCTCACTAGTAGTTCCGCTTGGACTTCGACGTTTAGCTTGATACCTCAGCTACGATCTTGTGCCCTCGGCAGGATCTGGTAGATAGTCAGGCTTCTCAGCCTTTTTCATTTATAGTTGTCTGTACTCAGACATGTTAAGCTTCCGCATGTGCTTTGACTTGTATGCTCTGATTGTTGGGTCATGAGACCCATGTTTGTAATGTCTCGCTCCTCGGAGCCTATTGAATAAACTACTTGAGTCGTAGAGTCATGTTGTGATGCCATGTTGTGTTTGCACATATCGAGCATATTGTGTGTATGTTATTGAAATGCTTGGTATGTGTGGGATCTGACTATCTAGTTGTTTATCTTTAGTAGCCTCTCTTACCGGGAAATGTCTCCTAGTGTTTCCACCGAGCCATGGTAGCTTGCTACTGCTCCGGAACACTTAGGCTGGCCGGCATGTGTCCTTCTTCGTTCCTGTGTCTGGCCCTTCGGGGAAATGTCACGCGATGAATACCGGAGTCCTGCTAGCCCGCTACAGCCCGGTTCACCGGAGTCCTGCTAGCCCAGTGCTACAGCCTGGATTCACTCGCTGATGACCGACACGTTCGATGCTGGGTCATGGATGCCTGTCCCTGTAAGTTTGTGCCACTTTGGGTTTACGACTAGCCATGTCAGCCCGGGCTCCTTATCATATGGATGCTAGCGACACTGTCATATACGTGTGCCAAAAGGCGCAAACGGTCCCGGGTAAAGGTAAGGCGACACCCGTGGGAATACCGTGCGTGAGGCCGCAAAGTGATATGAAGTGTTACATGCTAGATCTATGTGGCATTGAGTCGGGGTCCTGACAGCGTTGGTATCAGAGCTTGACTGCCTGTAGGACTACCAAGCCAAACTGGTCGAAGTTGAGTCTAGAAATTCCTTAGTTATATAAGGGAATTGATTGTGGGATGGAACGTAAGGCTCTTTTTACTCCTTATACCTCATGGCCTTCTGATCTGAGTCATCATCTTCTCTTCTACGGGGATTAAGAACTAGGCTATCTCTTCTTTCTATCAGGATCACGTGTTACTAATTCGTAGACTTATAAGATTGTTGATTCAAGCCTCAGTTCAGTTCCTACTATCTTCCGTATGTTAACTGTTGATCTCGAAACCTTGATATTGTGCTCCTGAGTGGTTATGCCACCATTTTGTGATTGTCTCAAATCTTTTTGAGCAATTATAGCTGTTATGCTGTCCGAGTCATCCCAGGTTTCTAAATAGTTTGAAGCAATTTGCAAATTCCTTCCTCCCGCCTCGATGTTCCTTTGGGCCAGATTAACCACACTAATCGGTGTGTTGAGATAATTATTGCCTCGACATATATGTTGGAATTATTATTATGACCCTAAGTGCTTAGGGGATCATCTAGTGGTCTAGCCATGATCTGTGTTCCCAGTGTGAGATTCTGGCCTTTATTCTCGAAAGCATCCCGTGATGCTACTTAGTAGTAGGTATTCTACTCCTGGGTTCTGAACCCGAGATTCACTCTACCTACTTCATGTTGATAGTAATTGCTAGTGCCTTTAGGATATTAGTAATCTTTGCGATAGTCCTCGAGGTCCATGGTATATCGTTCTTCCAAATACCACGAACCCTTTTGGCAGAAGTTTGTTGGATCAAAAGATCACAACAGGCCCTCTATGAGTTCTCCATGTTATATTGTGACTCTGCCAGCTCAACCTTTCGGCATGGGTTATCCGGAAGAATTATGTTGAACTTTGTTCGGCATACCAACCCATGTATCCACAACTCAGAAAGTTATATGTTCCTTCGAGTTGTCCCTCTTTAGTTGTCTACTGACCTTCGTCTATCAATTGATAGTCAAGGGTATGCATGCATTCGTTCACCGATGCCTATTACCCTTGTGGTCCGTCAAGCCATTCTGTCCAGAATGAATAGGAGAAACAAACTCCAGTACCTCTTCCATATCCAGGATTGGGTCAAAGAAGTTGTGCTCCGCAGATCAAATTGCTAATCCAGCTTTTGTTCTGTTCTACCTTGGAGTATTACCATCTTTATATCGGGATTGTTATAGGAATTGCACACCATCCTATGAACTCTTGGTACAGTGATACTTCTTGCCATCATTAGTCATTCCTCGGTCTTCGTGTTGATGCAACCGGAATACCGACAAATGAATTGTGATGTGTGAAATCAATACGCCTAGCAACCTCGTTGCTGGGTAGTTAAAGGACAATAATTTCATTCTTAGTGTGTTGGTTACTGAATCATCATTCTAAGATTGATCGTGCTACCTAGTCCATTCTCCTGGTTCACTCCTCGATCGATGAGTTAGGATTATTTCAAATCCTTGCTCTATTGATCATATCGTCTTGCCCTGAAAAGCAATATTGTTCTCGAGCTTAGTAACATACCGGTGGTTCGTGATTTTCTGAATATCTTCTCAGAAGTATTACCAGGTTGTCACCTGACCGCTATGTTGAGTTCGTGATCAAGTTGGTTTATTCCTGTAAACCACCCTTCTCCAAGAATCCGTGTTGGATACCCTGAGCTAGTTGGATAAGCTAAACAACAACTTGGAGAGTTGGAAGATAAGAACTTGTCTGACTTAGTTCGTTCCAAAGGGATATTCTTGCGTGTGTGTGTGTTGAAGAAAGATGATATCTTCATCGATTGGTCCTTGTGATCAGTTGTTGGACCTATTGTCTTAACAATCCTTTGATTTGAGTGTGGGCTATCGTCAAATCAAATCAGTACCAACGATGTTTGTAATGTTGTCTTATTCGTGGTTGATCCCTCGAGCATACTCCATTACCTCTTTGGTCTGACCAATGCTATCACCGTGTTCACTTAACTATGGAATTCCTTTTAAAAGGAAACCTAGATGAATTGTTGCTGAGCCCATTGGCAACATCCTTATCTTCTCCATGATGTTGTTGAACATTAAGCTAGTGTTGGAAACTTTTGAAAGCATTTCTTCATGCTAACTCATGAAGTATTTGTTTGATGAAAGGAGTGACTTCCTCTTATACACGTGCATTTGGTGAAAGTTGCCGCCGTGGATTTAAGAAAGTTAGTTTTGCTTCCTCTGGAATCATCCCAAGTCAGTCATGCATACGTGCGAAGTATTCTGTGGTCTGGAGACTTGCAACCTTCATTCCATATGTGTTCTGAGCACACCAAGCCACTGATTGAGTTGTTCAAAGATAAAGGAGTCTGTCCAAGGTGAACTCTTTGGACTTCCACGCGTGGAGACTTCGATGTCATTAATGATGGTTCCCCGCCTGAACTCGGTAGTGTTTTATTATAAGACTACCACGTGGTCATGTTTGTCTGGGACAGCGTGTTCACATGTTTGTAGCAGAACCAGCTCATGGTTTGGAGCTTACTATCGTAGTTCAGGATAGCCACCGAGTCAAAGCTGGCTTGCTGCAGTTAAACCCCACCATCCCCTTGTTGAAAATGATGCATATGTAGTTAGTTCTGATGTAAGTCTTGCTGGGTACATTTGTACTCACGTTTGCCTATTTTATGTTTTTGCAGAGAGACTTCAGTCTCACTAGTAGTTCCGCTTGGACTTCGACGTTTAGCTTGATACCTCAGCTACGATCTTGTGCCCTCGGCAGGATCTGGTAGATAGTCAGGCTTCTCAGCCTTTTTCATTTATAGTTGTCTGTACTCAGACATGTTAAGCTTCCGCATGTGCTTTGACTTGTATGCTCTGATTGTTGGGTCATGAGACCCATGTTTGTAATGTCTCGCTCCTCGGAGCCTATTGAATAAACTACTTGAGTCGTAGAGTCATGTTGTGATGCCATGTTGTGTTTGCACATATCGAGCATATTGTGTGTATGTTATTGAAATGCTTGGTATGTGTGGGATCTGACTATCTAGTTGTTTATCTTTAGTAGCCTCTCTTACCGGGAAATGTCTCCTAGTGTTTCCACCGAGCCATGGTAGCTTGCTACTGCTCCGGAACACTTAGGCTGGCCGGCATGTGTCCTTCTTCGTTCCTGTGTCTGTCCCTTCGGGGAAATGTCACGCGATGAATACCGGAGTCCTGCTAGCCCGCTACAGCCCGGTTCACCGGAGTCCTGCTAGCCCAGTGCTACAGCCTGGATTCACTCGCTGATGACCGACACGTTCGATGCTGGGTCATGGATGCCTGTCCCTGTAAGTTTGTGCCACTTTGGGTTTACGACTAGCCATGTCAGCCAGGGCTCCTTATCATATGGATGCTAGCGACACTGTCATATACGTGTGCCAAAAGGCGCAAACGGTCCCGGGTAAAGGTAAGGCGACACCCGTGGGAATACCGTGCGTGAGGCCGCAAAGTGATATGAAGTGTTACATGCTAGATCTATGTGGCATTGAGTCGGGGTCCTGACACATGATGACAGACGCCCTCACAACGGCGAGCGAAGAATACCAGTCGACCCAAGGGAGCCAAGCTTTGATGCGAGATCTATTCTCGTTCAAGGTCTAGTTGACAGGAACAGAGCACACACAGAAGGCCATGACAAAGATTATCCGACTGGCAGTAGAGTGCATGTTTCAGGTCTCGAGTGTTTCAGTAGAGCCATCAGGGTTGTAGTGATTCCTCCCAATTTCAGGTTGGCGACTGGAGTCAGCAAGTTTACATGTGAGTCTAAGCCTGACACTTGGCTTGAGGACTATCGAGTAGCTATACAGATTGGTGGTGGCAATGATGAAGTCGCCATGAAGCACCTTCCTCTGATGTTGGAAGGCTCAGCCAGGGCATGGCTGAACCAGTTGGCGCCCGACAGTATATTCAGTTGGGAGGAACTCGCCCGAGTGTTTGTTAGGACTTTTGAAGGTACTTGCAAGCGACCAGCGTGGTTGACTGAATTGCAGAGTTGTGTACAAAAATCGAATGAAACCCTGAGAGACTATATCCAGAGATGGATCACGTTACACCATACAGTGGAGAATGTGTCAGATCACCAAGCAGTCTGTGCCTTCAAGGAAGGCATCAAGTATCGGGAGTTGAATCTGAAATTCGGTCAGACAGGAGATATGTCCCTGACTCGGATGATGGAGATTTCCACCAAATACGCTAACAGCGAAGAGGAAGACTGACTCCGAAGTGGCAAGCACAAAACAGTCGCCCAGGATATCGGTGGAGGTACTTCCAATCGGAAACAGAAGCGTAAGGCCGAGCCAGTTGCTCCTGGCGAGGCTTTAGTTGTGGCTCAAGGAAATTTCAAGGGGAAGCCCAAAGGGCCCTGGAATCCCAAGAAAGTGAAAGATCAAGACGGAAATGATGTGTTGGATTTGCCATGTCACATTCACACCAAGAAAGATGAAGAGGGTAATCTGATTTATCCCAAGCACACCACTCAGCAGTGTCGACTCCTAATCCAGCAGTTCCGAGAGAAACAACCCAAGGAGAAGGAAAATGAGTCGGACAAGGATTAGGACAAGGAAGAGGATGATGACGATTTTCCCAACGTCAACTCCACTCTGATGATTTTTGCTGATGTTGAGAGCAAAAGTAGATTGAAAGTTATCAACAGAGAAGTGAACATGGTTGCTCCAGTAACACCAAGTTATTTGAAGTGGTCCCAGACTGCCATCACATTCGACCAGTCTGACCATCCAGCACGTATAGCCACCCCTGGGAGGCAAGCGTTGGTGGTCGACCTAGTTGTTGAAGGCACTCGACTGACTAAAGTGCTGATGGATGGTGGTAGCGGTCTGAATATCCTTTATGCTGAAACCTTGAAGGGAATGGGGATTCCAATGTCCAAGCTCAGCGAAATTAACATGAGTTTCCATGGCGTTATACCTAGCAAGAAGGCTAAATCACTCGGCCAGATCGCCCTTGATGTGGTTTTCGGTGATTCCAAGAATTACCGCAAAGAAAAGTTGACATTCGAAGTAGTGGATTTCAAGAGTGCTTATCATGCCATTCTGGGTAGGCCTGCCTATGCACGTTTCATGGCTTGACCGTGTTACGTGTATCTCAAATTGAAAATGCCTGGTCCCAGAGGAGTGATCACTATCACTGGCAATCGCCAGAAGGCAGAAGAGTGCTTCCAGAAGGACTCAAAAATCACCGATGCACAAATGGCGGTAGTCAAAATGCAAGAATACCAAAAAAATGCAGATCCCAGTGATTTGCTGCGCTCCAAGAAGCCCGCCACTGATTTTGCATTTCAGTCGTCTGGTGAAACCAAGCCGATTCATATTCACCTAACCGATCCTAATGCTGCTCCTACTCATATCTCAACTTCACTCGACAGCAAATAGGAAGAAGCGCTCATCTAGTTCCTCTGTGAGAACTGGGATATCTTTGCATGGAAACCTTCTGACATGCCGGGTGTACCCAGGGGACTTGCTGAGCATCGTTTGCGAGTCGACCCGAAAGTAAAACCAGTCAAGGAACATCTCCGCCGGTCCGCCGTACAAAAGAGAAAGGCAATTGGTGAGGAAGTGGCTCGGCTTCTGGCAGCTGAGTTCATCCGAGAGATTTACCACTCCGAGTGGCTCGCCAATGTTGTTATGGTCCCCAAGAAGGACGACTCACTTCGCATGTGCATTGACTTCAAGCATATCAATCGGGCATGTCCGAAAGATCATTTTCCTCTCCCCAGCATCGACCAAATTGTCGATTCGACTGCGGGGTGTGAGCGTTTGTCTTTCCTATACGCCTATTCCGAGTACCATCAGATCCGACTGTATGGACCCGATGAGATAAAAACAGCTTTCATCACTCCATTCGGGTGCTTTTGTTATGTCACCATGCCATTCGGTCTCAAGAACACTGGGGCCACATTCATGAAGATGATTCAGAAGTGTCTGCTTACTCAAATCAGTCGGAATGTGGAAGCATACATGGATGACATTGTGGTCAAGTCACGTAAAGGTTCTGACTTGCTGACTGACCTTGCTGAAACCTTTGCCAACCTGAGAAGATATGATATCAAGCTTAACCCATCAGAGTGCACTTTCGGAGTTCCTGGCGGAAAGTTACTCGTCTTCCTCGTTTCCAAACGAGGGATCGACGCGAACCCAGATAAAGTTGGTGCCATACTCCGGATGAAGCGCCCTGTGCGCGTGCATGATGTCCAGAAGCTTATTGGTTGTTTGGCTGCCTTGAGTCGATTCATTTCTCGCCTCAGTGAAAAGGCATTGCCTCTTTACCGACTGATGAAGAAATCTGACAAGTTCGAGTGGACTCCTAAAGCTGATGCAGCATTTGCAGATCTCAAAGCCCTGTGAAAGTGCAACTATCCCTGGGTGGTTTTGGTAATTCCTAACAACATATAGCTCATTGAGCTAACATTATTCCAAGATTAATATTTCAGGAAAAGCTCAGTGAATGGCATGGCATGGATGAGGAAAGTGGATCCCTCAAAATTCTCAGGACAAAAAGTTTGGCTCAAGCTTCAAGATCAAGACTCTACATTTTATATTTTCGTGATCCAAGATCACATTGACTCTATAGGAAAAGCCAATACTATCAAGGAGGGATAAGGTGTTGCTTAATGGCTTGCTTGCTCAAAATGCTTAGTGATATGCTCCAAAACCCTCAACTACCTTCCCACATCCACATATGACCTAAACCAAAGGTCAAACTTGGCCCCACCGATTCTTTCTATCTGGTGCCACCGAGTTTCAAATGTCATAGCCACTACCACAAACCCTAGGCAAATCGGTCTCACCGATAGGGATCTCGGTCTCACCGAGATGGGATTGTAATCTCTCTGTTTCCCTTCGTAACATTTCGGTCCTACCGAGATGAGCGATCGGTCCCATCGAGATTGCAATGTAAACTCTTTGTTTCCCTTTTGTAACATTTCGGTCTCATCGAGATGAGCGAATTGGTCCCACCGAGTTCACCTGACCAACTCTTTGGTTAGCTTATTACCAAAATCTGTCCCACCGAGTTTGTGTAATCGGTCACACCGAGATTACGTTATGCCCTAACCCTAACCATATTGGTCCTACCGAGTTGCATCTCAGTCCCACCGAAAATCCTAACGGTCACTAGGTTTGCTGAATCGGTCCGACTGAGTTTAACCATTCGGTCCCACCGAGTTTGGCAAATTGTGTGTAACGATTAGATTTTGTGTGGAGGCTATATATACCCCTCCACCCACTCTTCATTCATGGAGAGAGCCATCAGAACATACCTACACTTCCAATACACATTTTCTGAGAGAGAACCACCTACACTTGTGTTGAGGTCAAGATATTCCATTCCAACCATATGAATCTTGATATCTAGCCTTCCCCAAGTTGCTTTCCACTCAAATCTTCTTTCCACCAAATCCAAATCCTGTGAGAGAGAGTTGAGTGTTGGGGAGACTATCATTTGAAGCACAAGAGTAAGGAGTTCATCATCAACACACCATTTGTTACTTCTTGGAGAGTGGTGTCTCCTAGATTGGCTAGGTGTCACTTGGGAGCCTTTGACAAGATTGTGGAGTTGAACCAAGGAGTTTGTAAGGGCAAGGAGATCGCCTACTTCATGAAGATCTACCGCTAGTGAGGCAAGTCCTTCGTGGGCGACGGCCGTGATGGAATAGACAAGGTTGCTTCTTCGTGGACCCTTCGTGGGTGGAGCCCTCCGTGGACTCGCGCAACCGTTACCCTCCGTGGGTTGAAGTCTCCATCAACGTGGATGTACGATAGCACCACCTATCGGAACCACAACAAAACATCCGTGTCTCCAATTGCGTTTGAATCCTCCAAACCCTTCCCTTTACATTCTTGCAAGTTGCATGCTTTACTTTCCGCTGCTCATATACTCTTTTGCATGCTTGCTTGAATTGTGTGGAGATTGCTTGACTTGTGCTAAGATAGCTAAAATCTGCCAATAACTAAAATTGGGAAAAGGCTAGATTTTTATTTGGTCAAGTAGTCTAATCACCCTCCGTCTAGACATACTTTCGATCCTACAAGTGGTATTAGAGCTTTGGTCTCCATTTGCTTTGATTTCCATAGCTTTTGGTGGTCATAGCCTTGGTCTCACAACCTAGGAGAGTATGGCGTCTAGCGAGGGAAATTATCACCGTAGAGGTCCTTACTTTGATGGCACTAATTTTGCTAGTTGGAAGCATAAGATGAAAATGCATATTCTTGGACATAACCCCGCCGTTTGGGCTATTGTGTGTATTGGCTTGCAAGGTGAATTCTTTGATGGGAAAGATCCGAACCGTGAAGCTACTGCGGAAGAGTTGAAAATGCTGCAATACAACGCTCAAGCTTGTGATATCCTCTTCAACGGATTGTGCCCCGAAGAATTCAACAAAATCAGCCGTCTTGAGAATGCAAAGGAAATTTGGGATACTTTGATTGATATGCACGAAGGTACCGACTCCGTCAAGGAATCCAAATTGGATGTGCTTCAAAGTCAACTTGACAAGTTCAAAATGAAGGATGGTGAAGGTGTCGCTTAAATGTACTCTAGGCTTGCTCTTATCACAAATGAGATTGCCGGCTTAGGGAGTGAAGAGATGACCGATAGATTCATCATCAAGAAGATCCTAAGAGCCTTGGATGGAAAATATGATACCGTGTGCACATTGATCCAAATGATGCCCAATTACAAAGATCTCAAGCCAACGGAAGTCATCGGAAGAATTGTTGCTCATGAGATGTCACTCAAGGATAAAGAGGAACTTCACAACAAATCAAGTGGTGCTTACAAAGCCTCATGTGAAGCCCCACATCATCGAGTGAGAAACAAACCTTCAATGAAGAATTGAGCTTAATGGTGAAGAACTTCAACAAGTTCTACAAGAGTAGAAGCAAAGAGAGAAGCTCCAAGTCAAGGTCCTACAATGACAAAAGATCTTCTAGTCAAGACCGAAATTGCTACAATTGTGGAAGGCCCGAACACTATTCCAATGAGTGTACGGCCCCCTACAAGAGAAGACAAGATTCTCCCAAGAGAAGAAGTAGAAGAGAAGAATCACCATCTAGAGAAAGAAGGAGTAGAGATGATCGTTATGAACGAAGACCCTCACGGAGAAGCAAGGATTCGGAAAGAAAGGACAAGTCATCAAGGAGCTACACAAAACGAAGACATCAAGCTCATGTTGGTGAATGGGTATCCGGCTCTGGCTCCGACTCCGACAACCACTCCGAGAGAAGCTATCACTCCGACTCCGAATATACTCAAGATGAAGGTGTTGCCGGTCTAGCACTTGTGACAACCAACTCCTACGACATATTTGACTCACCAAATGAAGGAGTTGGAACATGCTTCATGGCTAAAGGCCCAAAGGTATCACACCCCGAGTATGTTGATTTCAATAGTGATGAAGATGACTTGTTAGGTTATGATGATTTACTTGTTGACAACTCTAGTGATGAATACTATGATGAAACGTCAATTAATCATGTTAATCAAGATAAAACAAATGACAATGATAAGGAGAAGATTGAGTCTCTAACTAAAGAACTAAACACTCTTAAGTTAGCTCATGAAACTATCTTAGGAGATCATCGAGAACTTTTAAGGACTCATGAGAAATTACACTTTGAAAAGCTCAACCTTGAGCAAGAGCATGAGTTCTTAAAAGCAATCAATGATGATCTTCGTAAGAAAAGTTCTTCTTACATTGCCAAGCGTTTACTCTTATCCACTTACATGCCTCAAGTCAAGTCTAGTAACAAGACAAGAAAGATTCTTCATCTAGTAGTAACAATAATCATGCTAAATCCAATATTGTTGCTTCTAGTAGTTCTCTTGATTCCACTAATGATTATCTTAGCCAAGTTACACTTGAGCAAGAAAATAGCTTATTGAAGGGAATTATAGAGAAAGGTTTTTACAAGAGCCTTGCCGGAAGCAAGCAATTCGAGGAAACTGTACGCAAGCAAGGAAGGCACCGGAAGAATCAAGGTGTTGGTTTTGAACGAAAGTTCAATGCCAATGGAGTTGAGTGGGAAGAAGATCAATACCCCAATACGAAGTTTGTTCCTCAACAAGAGAAGTATGATCCTACTTCTCTCAAAGGGACACAAGCTCAAGATGATCTTCCACCATAAGACCACAAGCAAAAAAGTCAAGGGCAAGCTTCAAGAGGAAATTGATGCATTTGAAGAAGCTCCTAAGGCCTTGGTCAAGTGGGTTCCCAAGACTACTTCAAGTTCCACTTCATCAAGTACAACTACAACACCGAGGATTCCCATCAAGATGGTGTGGATCCCGAAGAAGAAGAACTAGAGAGTTCTTGAGGGTGACTCCGCCAACATACTTCACTCTTATCATCTTGGCAAGAACAAGTGCAATCAACTTCCACATCTTGCACTAGTTCAAGGAGTCACAAACCCTCTTGTTGGTAAGACAAGGGACAAGGTAACCTAAAAGCTTTCATAGACATCATCTTGTGTGTGCATCACTCTATGTCTATGGATATCCTTGTTTGTTCCTTGTGGGACTAACCCGTGTAGGTATTGCAAGTGAAACTCACTCCAATGGATAGCTCCAAATGATCTACATCAACATTGAGCATCCACATCTTCAACATCTACATGAAGTCATCATCGACAAAACCCAAGGTTAGTTCATCCCTCTTAGGGGGGATCTCACATCTAGGGGGAGATTTACTCTAAGAATTGAGCTAAAGCAACTCTAATGGTGTGAACACAACAATGCTTTATGTAAAAGTGGTAACCCCACTTGTGCTTAAACGATGAGTATGACCTATGATCAAATGTTCTCATTTGACTCCTAAGTCAATATACTCATATATAGATGACCTAGTCATCGCAAATTGTTTGATAGATGCTAGAATTGGTTGTGCATGCTTTGCCACATATTTCAATTGCCATTTTATTGTGTGAGCATGTTGATTGCATATTTCACTCATTCGAGGACATCCACTTGTTGTTTTGATTGATTGTTTTTCTTTTCTTTTGCCAAGTGGATGGACAAGAATGCCTAAGAACCCTCTCTAGCTATCTATGCTTTTCTCGTCTCAAACTCTATTCATGCTGCATCACAAAATTTGATCAAGTCAGATTCGAACCGCTCTGTGTGAGGAGCACTCGGAGTCCCCGATTCGTCATAGACTTAAACTTCCAAAACTTCTTTGTGCATTTCGGTCTGACCGATTCATCCATTTCGGTCATACCGAGATCACTAAGTCGATCTAGGTTTTCAATCTCGGTGCAACCGATTTGAACCTTTCGGTCACACCGAGTTTCAGTAACTGCTTGCAGTTATGAATCTCGGTGCCACCGAGTTGTTCCACTCGGTCACACTGACAGGGTCGGGCTATATATACTCACGGGCAAAATTTTGGAAATTTCTCCGAAACCCCTTCGCCCGCGCATAGCTCGCTCTGCCTCCCGGGTCTCTGGATCGTCCTCCTTGTCGCCAGCCGCCTCCTGTCGCTGGTCTCCGCCGCCGTCAACGGAATTCTTCCCCGCCGTTGCCGCCGTAGAGAGTTCATCGCCAAACTAGGGTATGGACTCGATCACAGTGCTATCCCCGTCCGATTCCTAGCACATTGTGTTCATTATGATTCTTACCACGATTGAAACGCTTCTATCCAGTCAAAACACTCCGTAGATTAGAGTTGAATTGAAAATTTAGGGTTAGGTTTCCACCGAAACCATCTCGGACCCACCGAGTTGTGGAACTCGGTACCACCGATTCGGCTCAGGCCATTGCACATGTAATTTTCAGTCTGACCGAGAATTGCAAATCGGTGTGACCGAGTTCAGGACTTTGTGAAACCCTAGCTGTCTCGGTGCCACCAAACTGTGACTCAGTCTGACCGAGTTCACTAGTTTAGGTTCCAACAGCTGCTTCGGTATCACCGAGTTTACAAATCAGTTGATCCGAAATGCTTTCCGTGGAAAACTAAAACTAAGTTTTTGACTCATTCTTTTGCAAAAACCTCTACATTTTGTGATGCTCATCCACTCTATCTCGTCTATATCTATTCACAGGGTCTGCTGTCAGTGTTTGCAATATGTCTGATCAGAGTGACAGCCAGAACAGGTCAGAGGAGCAGGTTCACCTGAGTGAGGGCACTAGTCCCTCTAGCAGTTCAGATGATGGTAGCAGGAGCACTCCCAGCAACTTGCCCAAAGCTGCCACCAGAACAAGGAAGAAGAAAACTTCAGAGTCTGAGGATGAAGACTATGTGGCAGTTGAGGATGAAGCCACTTCCAAGAAGAAAGTGGTTAAGAAGGAATGTAGCACTACTGCTACCACCAAGCCAGGCATGAAGCAAAAGGTTCCTGCAAAGAGAATTCCAATGTCTAAGGCCAGAGCATCTACTCAAGTCCCTTTGGGATCTGAACCCAAAGAGGCTGCTGTAGAAGGGTAGAAGAGGAAGGAGAGGATCAAAAAGACCACTGCTAGAGTGCTTGGGAGATCCTCAATCATGAGAGATTCTGAAGAGGAAGAGGAAGAAGAGGTTGCTGCACCAGCACCTAAGGCCCAGAAGCTTATGGGTGATGCTATCAGGATAGGGGCTGCTTCATCAAAGCCCAAAGAAGCACCCAAAGCAACCTCCAAGCCCAAGAGTGCACCTAAGAGGAATACCAGGAGTATACCAGCTGCTGAGAAGAACAAGGCCCCAGTGCCTGAAGTTGCTGCTGATGAAGATGATGAAGGACAAGTCCTGAGAAAGCTCAAACCCAAGATTCCAGACCACAATGATGCTCATCCTGTGGCTGAGAACATGAAGATCAGGAGAGACTCGGGGTTGAGGTTATGGAGAGAGACAGATCCATATGCTACCAGGATAAGGACTACTGTTGATTACAGGTTCCACACAAAGGAACAACAGGACTTCTATGAGACAGTGTTGTTGGACAAGAAGCCTATAGTGTGTGAAATGAGGTGGGTTGACTGGAAGTATATCAAGGAAAATGAGGAACACTATCCTGGTGTGTTTGACAGCTTCAGTGCTTGTGGAGTTGCAGACTTTGTTGGGCAGAAGCTCACAAAGTGGAATGAGGAGCTCATAATGCAATTCTACTCCACAGCACACTTCTATCCAGATGGCAGGATAGTATGGATGTCTGAAGGTATAAGGTACAACTCAACTATCGAGGAATGGGCAAATCTGATCAATGCTCCTAAGGAAGAAGAAGATGACTTGGATGTCTATGCCAAGAAGAAGATGGATCACAACTCTATGGCAAACATGTACAAGGAGATTCCTGAAGATGATCTTGAGACTCACCAGTTTGGGTCAGTAAAACACTTGCTGTCAGGGCTGCCTACAATCAATTGGATCCTTAGGCACACTCTCTTGCCCAAGTCTGGTGATCATAGAATGATCAGAGGCCATGCAATTAACTTGCTACATATATTTGATGTGCCACATAAGTTCAAGGTCATGAGCCTTATAGTTGAGACTATCAAGAGGATTGCAGCTGACCAGAAAAGAAGTTGTGGATATGCCCCACAAATCCAGAAGTTGATAAACTCAAAGATGGGCACAGGCACATACCTGTTGGATAAGGAACACTTGCCTATCTACCCAGACTTCAAGGACAATCAAGTTGTGATGAATGAGAATGAACCATCATCAGTACAAGCTCAAGAGAAGAAGGAGAAAGCAAAGAAAGAGAAGGCTGCCAAGATGCCAACTCAAGAGGAGGCATTTGAGTACTTTTTGAAAAGCAAGAAAGATCAGCTTGGCTACCTGATTGCATCCACTCTGAGGATTGAGAAGGGACTGGCCACCCTGACTCAAAACCAGGAGAGCTTGGAAAGAATCGTGGAGCAAAAATTCTATGACTTGGATGTTAAGGTAACTTAGATTCAGTCTGTTGTGGAGCAACTTCAAGATGACATGCAAGAGAGGAAGGGCAAGACAACCACTGATGCATTTGCCAGAGTGCCTAGAGCTTAGAGATCTGCTGCAGTGCCTGTTCCAGACACTAGAGCCACTTCATCCGCACCAGCTATAGCTTCAGCGCAACCAGCTCCAACACCAACTCCATCAGCTCCATCCACATCAACTGAAGCCTTCGTCCTTGGCATTCTCCGGACACCACCACCTGAAGACCAAGCTTGAGAGACGTTCTAGTGCCATGCATTTTCTATGAAATTTTTGGTAACTTGTTGCCAAAGGGGGAGAAAAATGTATAGATCATAGGCTTCGAGAGAGAGTGTTGCTTTTTATTCTCTCTTGCTTTGGTGGTTGCACTTTGTTTGTTTTTTGATTGCTTGAGATACTATGCTATTAGCTGTGAGACATTGATGATCATGTGGTTGATCATAAGCTACACTTATGCTTGTTAGATAATATTATCTTACTTATCCTTATATGATCATTCACTTTGCTTGGTGATGAGTGCATGTATTTAATTCTTATCATTTTGAGCGCTCCACCAAGATGTATGTGACATGGAAGAGTAACCCATGATCCCAACTCATTGTGCATTTGCAGTCCAAAGCAAATCTTAAGATATGCACAAATTTAGGGGGAGCTCTTGCTTTTCACATACTTCTCAAAGCGACAATATCTTTCACTCTTATTATCATTTGTCGAAGCTTTGATCTATATGTTGTCATCAATTACCAAAAAGGGGGAGATTGAAAGTGCAACTATCCCTGGGTGGTTTTGGTAATTCCTAACATCATATAGCTCATTGAGCTAACATTATTCCAAGATTAATATTTCAGGAAAAACTCAATGAATGGCATGGCATGGATGAGGAAAGTGGATCCCTCAAAATTCGAAGGATAAAAAGTTTGGCTCAAGCTTCAAGATCAAGACTCTACATTTTATATTTTAGTGATCCAAGATCACATTGAGTCTATAGGAAAAGCCAATACTATCAAGGAGGGATGAGGTGTTGCTTAATGGCTTGCTTGCTCAAAATGCTTAGTGATATGCTCCAAAACCCTCAACTACCATCCCACATCCACATATGACCTAAACCAAAAGTCAAACTCGGCCCCACCGATTCTTTCTATCCGGCGCCACCGAGTTTCAAATGTCATAGCCACTGCCACAAACCCTAGGCAAATCGGTCTCACCGATAGGGATCTCGGTCTCACTGAGATGGGATTGTAATCTCTCTGTTTCCCTTCGTAATGTTTTGGTCCTACCGAGATGAGCGATTGGCCCCACCGAGATTGCAATGTAAACTCTCTGTTTCCCTTTTGTAACATTTTGGTCTCACCGAGATGAGCGAATCGGTCCCACCGAGTTTACCTGACCAACTCTCTGGTTAGATTATTACCAAAATCGGTCCCACCGAGTTTGTGTAATCGGTCACACCGAGATTATGTTATGCCCTAACCCTAACCATATCGGTCCTACCGAGTTGCATCTCAGTCCCACCGAAAATCCTAACGGTCACTAGGTTTGCTGAATCGGTCCGACCGAGTTTAACCATTCGGTCCCACCGAGTTTGGCAAATTGTGTGTAACGGTTAGATTTTGTGTGGAGGCTATATATACCCCTCCACCCACTCTTCATTTGTGGAGAGAGCCATCAGAACATACCTACACTTCCAATACACATTTTCTGAGAGAGAACCACCTACACTTGTGTTGAGGTCAAGATATTCCATTCCAACCATATGAATCTTGATCTCTAGCCTTCCCCAAGTTGCTTTCCACTCAAATCTTCTTTCCACCAAATCCAAATCCTGTGAGAGAGAGCTGAGTGTTGGGGACACTATCATTTGAAGCACAAGAGCAAGGAGTTCATCATCAACACACCATTTGTTACTTCTTGGAGAGTGGTGTCTCCTAGATTAGCTAGGTGTAACTTGGGAGCCTCTGACAAGATTGTGGAGTTGAACCAAGGAGTTTGTAAGGGCAAGGAGATTGCCTACTTCGTGAAGATCTACCGCTAGTGAGGCAAGTCCTTCGTGGGCGACGGCCGTGATGGAATAGACAAGGTTGCTTCTTCGTGGACCCTTCGTGGGTGGAGCCCTCCATGGACTCGCGCAACCGTTACCCTCCATGGGTTGAAGTCTCCATCAACGTGGATGTACGATAGCACCACTTATCGGAACCACGACAAAACATCCGTGTCTCCAATTGCGTTTGAATCCTCCAAACCCTTCCCTTTACATTCTTGCAAGTTGCATGCTTTACTTTCCGCTACTCATATAATCTTTTGCATGCTTGCTTGAATTGTGTGGAGATTACTTGACTTGTGCTAAGATAGCTAAAATCTGCCAAGAACTAAAATTGGGAAAAGGCTAGATTTTTATTTGGTCAAGTAGTCTAATCACCCCCTCTAGACATACTTTCGATCCTACACCCTGCTTTCCACCCAACCGGTGCTCGCTGCCCCAATCAGCAAAGAGCCTTTACTACTTTACATTGCAGCCACTGGACAAGTTGTCAGTACAGTACTCACGGTCTAGCGGGAAGAAGGAAAAACCTATAAAGTTCAGCGCCCAGTATATTATGTTTCTGAAGTTTTAACTCCATCCAAGCAAAGATATCCACATTACCAGAAGCTTGTTTATGGGATTTACATGACCACGAAGAAGGTTGCACATTATTTCTCTGATCACTCCATTACAATCGTCAGTGACGCACCATTGTCAGAAATTCTGAACAACAGAGATGCAACTGGTTGAGTGGCAAAATGGGCGATTGAACTCCTTCCCTTGGATATCAAGTTTGAGGCAAAGAAAGCTATCAAGTCCCAGGTAATAGCGGATTTCCTCGCCGAGTGGATCGAACAGCAACTGCCGACTCAGATTCACTCGGACCATTGGACCATGTTTTTTGATGGATCTAAGATGCTGAATGGTTCTGGCGTTGGGGTAGTATTGGTATCCCCCCGAGGTGACAAGCTCTGCTATGTTCTCCAAATTCATTTTGATTCCTCCAACAACGAAGCTGAATATGAGGCACTTTTGTACGGGTTGCGTATGGCCATTTCATTCGATGTCCGTCGCCTCATGGTCTACAGCGACTCAGATTTGGTGGTGAATCAAGTGATGAAGGAGTGGGACGTCAGAAGCCTGACTATGACCGGCTACTGCAATGCAGTGAGAAAGTTAGAGAAGAAGTTTGAGGGTTTAGAACTCCATCACATACCCCGACTGAAAAATCAAGCAGCGGATGATTTGGCGAAGATAGGTTCCAAGAGGGAAGCCATTCCCAGCAATGTGTTTTTGGAACATATTCATACACCTTTAGTCCAGGAAGATCCTTTCACTGAAGAGCCCCCGCAACCAAAGAGCGCCGCTGATCCGACTGAAGTCGAAGTCCCGTCCGTGGTCGACTTGATCATGGAGGTCTTGGTCATCACTCCCGACTGGACAGTGCCGTACATCGTGTACATCCTTAGGAAGGAACTCCCAGAGGACGAAGAAGAAGCCTGATAGATCGTCTGCCGATCCAAAGCTTTTACCATGATAAGAGGGCAACTGTTCAGAGAAAGTGTAACTGGAGTCAGCCAGAAATGCATAACACCAGAGGAAGGTCGAGTGATCCTCAACGACATCCACTCGGGGACCTGTGGTCACCATGCGTCTTCTCGGACCATTGTGGCCAAAGCATACTGAGCAGGATTTTATTGGCCACAGGAAAATGAGATGGCACAAGAAATAGTCGAGAAATGTGAAGGTTGCCAGTTTTACTCCAACATGTCTCACAAGCCTGCGTCAGCTCTAAAGACCATTCCACTCATCTGGCCCTTCACTATTTGGGGTTTGGACATGGTGGGACCTCTGAGAACGGGTAGGAGCGGCTTCACTCATGTACTCGTGGCAGTCGACAAGTTCACCAAATGGATTGAAGCCAAACCCATCAAAAGTCTTGAAGCCAGTACTGCGGTCAGTTTCATCAGAGAGTTAACATTCAGATATGGTGTTCCACACAGCATCATCACTGACAATGGGTTGAACTTCGATTCTGATGAGTTCAGAGCCTTCTATGCTTCCCAAGGCACTCGGGCCGACTACGCTTCAGTCGCCCATCCCCAGTCGAATGGACAAGCTGAAAGAGCAAACAGATTGATTCTCAAAGGACTGAAACCCCGACTGATGCGTGATCTCAAGCACGCGGGAGGCGCCTGGGTCGATGAACTTCCATCCGTGCTTTGGGGCTTGAGGACAACTCCTAATCGGTCGACTGGCCGAACTCCATTCTTCCTGGTTTATGGAGCTGAAGTTGTTATTCCGAGTGACTTGCTTCACAATGCACCCAGAGTCGAGCTTTTCTCAAAAGATGAAGTAGAACAGGCTCGACAAGATGCAGTTGATCTCCTACTAGAGGAAAGAGAGATGGCCCTGATCCGGTTGACCATTTATCAGCAAGACCTGCGTCGATTCCACGCCAGAAACATGAGGGGTCGAGCATTTCAAGAAGGAGACTTGGTTCTTCGAGTGGATCAGCAGAAACCACACAAGCTCGCTCCTACTTGGGAAGGCCCCTTCATTATCACCAGAGTGCTCCACAACGGAGCATACCACTTATACAACGTCGAGCACAAGAAAGACGAGCCACACGCTTGGAATGCGGAGCTGCTCTGCCCCTTTTACACTTAAGCATTCAGACTGTTGAGATGTAATAAGAAATATGCTTTAGTTTGATTATCAAAGACATAGTTTTATAGTCTCTTAAATGATTGTTGTTCCTTTTTTACATGTTCTAAATCCCCTAGTGGGTGCCTTAGATGCGAATCCGTTTCCCCTAAGTTTGAAAAATCGTACTGAGTGGTGAGCAAGCCTCTCACTTGGAGGCTTAGCTGCGAATCTGTTTCGCCTAAGTTTGAAAAATCCTACTAACTGATGAGCAAGTCTCTCACTCGGGGACTTAGCTGCAGTCCAGTACTCGCCTAAGTTTAAAAAATCCTACCGAATGATGAGCAAGTATCTCACTCAAGGGCTTAGCTGCAGTTCAGTACTCGCCTAAGTTTAAAAAAATCCTACCGGGTGGTGAGCAAACCTCTCACTCGGGGGCTTAGCTGTAGTCCAGTACTCGCCTAAGTTTAAAAAATCCTACCGAGTGGTGAGCAAGCCTCTCACTCGGGGGCTTAGCTGCAGTCCAGTACTCGCCTAAGTTTGAAAAATCCCACCGAGTGGTGAGCAAGCCTCTCACTCG